>NC_133655.1:193398635-193670395 GCF_009905375.1 Apium graveolens | reverse complement strand
GATCCGAGACAACTACTCGGGTACGAAACCTCTGTAGCAAGCCTCGTCATCAGGGTAGACATAATCCGCTGGGTTAATATCAGGACAAGCCTCGTTCACGGTCCCAAGGGTCGTGTCCCAACCAGTCCTAAAAAACCCGGGAAAGACTGAGTCATTCCTAATCCTCATGGACTGGGCAAACTCCTCCGAGTCCAGGTAGTTATCTATAGCTTTGTCCTTCTCCGCCTGAAGTACCACCAGTTCGGCGTTAGACTCCCCGAGTTCTTCCTCCTTGCGTTTGAACTTCTTCTCCAGAGTAGCATACTTCTTCTGTTGCCTCCTGAGGCATTTTTGGCCTTATCGGAAGCCCGCTTCCATGACTCGGCTTGCCTCACAGTGCCTTGAAATAGACGTTAGACTAAATAAAGCATTAACAAAGTATAAGGCAAGAGAATGCTACAAGTAAGAAAGATAAGTTCAAAAAGAAGAGGCATACCGAAGCCGGAGACTGAGCTCCAATGAGCTTTATCCTCTCAAGGTCAGGGTGGCCTCCACGTCAGTAAAATCCTTGGGAGTCACGCCATGATAGGACCAATCCCAAGCATGCTTCGTGGATCCAACCACGGTATCCCCCGGCGGAATCCCCAGAGAGGCTGGAAGGCGCCTGTAGCAGCAGCAGCAGCAGGGGCAGCAGCAGTGATAGGAGCACTATGGCCCTCAGCTCCCTCAGTTGAAGCCTCCCCCACACGCTCCTTGTGTTTTCTCAAGAAGCTAGGCTTCGTGGCCTTTCCTCGGGTGTCCAGGCCTGCAAGGCAAGCTTTTTTCATCCTAGCAGTCTCTTCAACGGGAGGTACATTGTCCTCGTTGATCTCCTTAGCAGCTGCAAAATAAGGCAAAAAACAAAATAAGTGGTGTTAATAATGCATGAAATGAAATAAAGTTGAGAAGGAAAAAAATACTCTGTTGAGAAACAGAGGATAGTCCCACGTGAATGAGGGAGAACTCCTCTAAGAGAGTCCAGCTGGTAGTAGTGTCGTCGTCCTGAGTAAGCCCATTATAAATAATAGTTTCCTCGGGAGTTAAGTGAATGGATTTGAGGCTACCATCACTAACCTTCCCGAAGGAAGATCGGAAGAGTGTGCCCCAGTCGCCATTCTCCCAACGTAACCCAACAAAACCTATTCCTCCAATTTTGATTGTTATCAGGAATGGAGGCGCGTTAAAGATTGTTTGCTTTTGGGCATTTGCTTAACATAGACCCACCCCAGATACTAGGAAGAGCTATTATAAGCCTGAAAGACCTTCCTAAAAACATCTACAGAAAAGGGGAAAACCTTCCCTAAGGCAGCAGACCTAAAATATAAAATGTTCCTCCAAGCGTTTGGAGGAAGCTGACATGGTTAATTTGTAAATCAGCTAAAAGATGAGGAATGAAAATGATGGAAAGGAAAACCTAAGCCCAGTGGCAAGTTACGGTCACCACCAGAAACTGGAACTAATCTAAGAGGAGGAAGGACATTATAACGTGCATTTAGTTTATCGAACTATGTTGTGCCAAGTATTACAATGATTAAAAAGAATCGAGATGTGCAGTAGAGGGATATTCATCCCCCCTAGTGTTAATCATATCGATTAAAAGGACATATAGAAGAACGGATCTCGATATCCTTACCTCGTTTTGAAGCCGAGGCTATCTTGGCCGCCCTCTCGGAACTACTTTGTCAGCCATTAGTAAAGCTGGGAAAAGCCTGGAAACTTTGAAAGGAAGGGAGGCTGGAACTAAGGGAGGACAGTTGAGAGAGGAGGAAGTTGGAGATTTTAGAAATGAATGAAATGAAGATGAAGAGTGTGAGTGAAAACACACTCCCCCCCCCCACCTTTATAGAGAGGAAAAAGAGAAATTGGGCCTAAAAAAGCCCATTCAGGCCCAAAAATAAGAAGCTTCTGGATTATCCAGGAAATTCCTGGAAAATTCCAGAGAAAAAAACTTTGTTTTTTTAAGATTCTGGAAGAATCCAGAACACATCCTAGAAGAATTTGGAATTTGGGCTCACAAATACAAAAAGCCCAGGCAAAAAGGCCCATGGATAAGGCTCAATATGTTGGAATAGGGTTAAATAGACCCGTGAGCCAAAGCCCAGTTGAAAACAATGGGCCCAAAGGAGAGCCCAATAAAACCAGCCCAAAAAGGGGGCCAATTATTTGACAAACAAACCCATATTTAAGAATGGGCCCAGGTTAAACCCACTAGAAGGTGGCCAAGAAATCCAGGCCCAAATCAAGGACCCAAAGAGTCTAGCCCAGACGTATGGCCCAAGTAAATATATGCATTCACAAAATAACATATTTTTGACCCCATTCGATCAAGGCACGAGCTGTATTTCTCCTCGAATGAGTTGTGGTCCAAGGGGCGTCGACCAGGCTGGGATGAAAGCTTAATTCGGTCAAAATATTAATTCCTGACCGAAAGGGTCCGGACTCTGATCGAGAACACTATACCTGAAACCTTGTCGACTAGAAACCAAGGAAAATCCTGGTCGAACGGCCCTACCCGAATTTTTCATCGACCTGGGCAACAAAAGATGGTTAATTCGGTCAAAAAGCAGGAATCCTGCACCGAAAGGGAAGAAAATCCTAAGTCGAAAAAAAAATCCTGCTCGAAATAAAAAATAAACAAAATATAGGAAAAAATCCTGGCGAATTTCGACCAGGATTCTTCTCGAACACATCCTCCTCGAAAAGCCTTCGACAGGGCTGAATTAAGGTTATTCGACCAGGATCCTGGTCGAATAGATTCCTGGTCGAAATCTGTATAAAAAAAGAGGAGAAAAGAAAGAAAAAAAGGAAAAGAGGGAAGAAAAAAGAAAGAAAAATTCCTGAAAAATTACAAAAATTGAAGGAATTCCTTAAAATATTTTGAAATTTTCAGAAATAGGAATAAATCAAGAAATAAGGATAAATCCCCATAAATTAAGGGAAAAATCCAGAAATAAGGATAATCCTAGTAAAATAAGGGAAAAATCCAGAAAAATAAGGATAAATCCCGAAATTAAGGGGAAAATCCAGAATTAAGGATAAATCCCAGAAATTAAGGGAAAAAATCTTGAAATTAGGATAATCCGGATTAAGGAAAAATTCCTGGAATTAAGATAATTCCGAAATAAAAGAAAAATCGTTGTAAACGTGTAGGTCGTTCCACACTTTACGCAAAAACGAAACCCTGTAAGGAAGAATAGACTTAACTTCTGCGAAACCTATCAATGTATTCCCAAAAGTGGGGGGCAAATGACAGGGATAAATAAATCATGATTATATAATTAAATATTGCATTGATTGTACAAGGTGTGGGCTTGCTAGGCCCAATAAGAAGATGTATGATATTCAGACCAGAAAGGTTACCACATTGATCAGGCCTGCTGGAGCCAGATCAGGCCTAATGGAACAAAGAAGGCCCAAACCCTGATTATTAATTTAATTTCATAATTAATTAATAAGGGAGAAAAACAGCTATTAAGATAAGTCATAGTGGGGATATAAATCCTTGTAGAATTGGCCTCCAAGGAACCTCATAGGATAAGGAATCAGCTTCCTACTTCCTAGGACTCCTAAGTCCATCCTAATTCAGAGACTTGACCACCAAGTCTCCCTATCCCAAGTCCAATTCAAGACTCTCACATCTATATAAGGGGCCTCACCCCATAAATCAGAACTACGTTTTTTGACTTGATCATTGGCAATCAGCAAGGTACGTAGGCATCTTGTTAAGGCAGATTGAGTCACGAGACAAGAGCAGTCAAAATTGAGCCTTGAAGCTCACGTTCCTAGTAATAAATACATCAATTATATATATCAGTTTTTAATCCATAACAAGAGTGATTGTTATATATCAGACACATAATCATTATATTTATTTTACTTTCTAAGCATTAACATATTACAAATCTATACTATTATATCAAAGACGAAACAATGAAATTTTGGTTGGTAGTCAGTCTGGTCACCGTAATTATAGTAATATTTAAAATAAAAAAACTTCCATAAATAGATAAATATTCATAACAAAATTATAATATATCTAATGATTTTCGTTTAAAACAAATAATATATAAAAATTCACCCAGACCGGGCTAAACAAAATTATATTTATTGATCCAATTTTAAATAAAAAATTAAAAAACTACATAGAGTTAATTGGATTTGAAGAATCGAGCTAAAATAAAATAATAAATATTATTAATCCCGTTAAAAATATTATATTATTTGACTCGACTATAACAAAAAAATTGAAAGGAAATTCGTGGGGTCGATATAATGTCATCAAACTAAATAAATAATACATATTATCCATTCGGTATAAAATAAAATAATAATCACCCCGAGCTAAAATAAAATTAAACAAAGTAGTAAGTATAATTAGCTGAATTTGGTTGATATAACGGGCCTCAACTAACATAATTTTTTTGTCATTGACACATAATATTTTACTATTGATTCGGGTTTAAACATATTAAACTAACATAAATCTGAATGTAGTTAGTTGAATTTTGTCGGTTAACAGACTAATGACAATTCGTATACTATTGATCTCACCTCTTTTAAATAAATATAATAATTTTTCGTAAACACACCTATAAATATTAATAAAAATATAAATTTCAAGTATTACATTATTCTTTAAAATTGTAGTATCACCAACTTATACACCTATATATATATTAATAAGTATTATCAAATCATATTATTAAAATTTCAAATAAATAGGTTTCATAACTTAAATTTTTTACTTCAAATGAAATTCTAAAAAAATATGTAATATTAAAAATAATCTGTGCATCGTACTGGTTTTAGGATAGTATCATTTAATTATGAAGTGGCAAAAAATGTATACTAACTAAAACATGTGTCTTAAGTGCGATTTATCTTGGTTCACGTGATTTGCAGGCTATTGTGTGAGGTCGTGGGGTTTACCAAGTTCACACCGAAGATTAGCGGTTGCGGGTTCCATATGATAAAAAAACGTAATTTATCATTTTTTACGAATGCACTATTTCAAATATACCTCAATGAATAATCACAATAATTTTTTTTAATTAACATAATTTAGAGTAGCCCGCATATTATACGAGTTATAAAGCTACTTTCTATAAAAATCATGAACTTATAAATGCATTTATCTATACTATATATAATAGACGAAACATTAAAGTTTGGTAGTCGGTCGGTCGGTACTTGATGAAATAACTTAATTATCTTTTCTTAATTATTCTAATTCTAATTATTGGGTCGATCAATTCTAATTCTAATTGATAGTGAAGTCAAATTCCTCAATTGTTTTACCAATTTCAATTCTATTTTATATCAAACTCTATATCATTATAATTTATATTAAATTCAACTTCTTCTACCAATTTATATTTTAATTCATATCGAGTTCTATATTATTCTAATTTGTTACTTCGGGTTAAATTAAATTTAAGCAAACTAAATATAATTATTAAGATTTAGTAAAAAATATCATGTGACTCGGGTTAAGATAAAATAATAATACTATCAATCCTCCTAAAAATTATACTAATGAACTTGGATAAATAAAATATATATACGATAAAAAATACGTTATACAATTGATTTAAACTAACACAAAACTAAAATAAAAAATAATTCGACCAACAAAAATAAAATCATATATAGTAATTATTCAGTCTAAAATAAAATTATCTTATTGATCCAGAATTTAAAAAAATTAAAATTAAACTAAAAATAATGAGTTTGATTTGGTCGATGTATTGGGCATCGGGCTAAAATAAAATAATGTAAATCACTGATCCGAGATAAATCAAATTAATATTAGACTAAGCAAAATTCGTAGGCATATTGATGTGAACTAAAAAATCAAATTTTAAATAAATGTAAATATTATTTTTTTAAAAATACACTTAAAATTATCAATAAAACTATATCTTCAATTAGTAATATTATATTTTTCAAATATTTTTTATAGAGTTATAATTAATCGATTAAATAATAATTTTTAAGGTCCCAACATAAGGAGACATTATACTTTTACTCTCAATAAAATAATAATTTCGTTATAATAATATTCCGCCCTTATTAATGCTATCACTTTAAATAAGTGTAAATGTTGTAAAAAGTTTTCAACATATATGTCTATTAATATAATTATCATGAAATCATATCATTTAAAGTTTAAATAAACAAAATTAAGAATTGAATTCAAAATATATAAAATATATAATATATATATAATATTAAAAAAGATCCATGTGATCCGTGCACCGCATGGATTTTAAGCTAGTATTTATAAAATACATATTAAGTATAAAAAATTAACTAGAACAGAAGTAGCAACTCTTTAAAAAATTAGGGACTTCTTGCCCGCGCTACGCGCGCTCCAAATTTTTTCAATTTTAAATTTTTTTCTCGAAGTTTGTAATTTTTATAACATAAACGGTTATCTTCTAGTTTTATTTAATTTATTTATTATAATTATTTAGGTTCCGTTTATTTTGAAATATAAAATTGATATTATAGTTTAACGTTAAATCTCAGTATTTTATTTTAGTTTTCTTTCTCCCACATTTTAACCAATTAAAAGTCTCTTAACTCATATTTTAACATTTCTCTTTTACGTTTTTAGTAGTCAATATTTTAATAATTTGTACAACAAAACTGAGTAAATATTTTTTTTAATTAAATATTTTTTAAAAAAATCCAGTAAATATTACATAACATACAATTTATTGTAATATTTTTGAATTCAAAATATATAAAATATAATATATATATATAATATTAAAAAAGATCTGTGCGATCTGTGCACCGCACGGGTTTTAAGCTAGTATTTATAAAATACTTATTAAGTATAAAAAATTAACTAGAGCCGAGGTAGCAACTCTTTAAAAAATGAAAGGAGCTGACTCAATTAAAACGGTTAGAACAATTTCAAATAACACGCCGGCACATAGACTAGGTCCTGAATCCTGATTGCTAGGAGGAGGTGGCAATTTCAGCAGAGACAGACAGGGGCATTTTTGAGAGTTAAAATATATAGAGAAGACTTGAGGTCTTTTCCCCTTTGTCTTCGCGTTGGGTTTGTCATAAACGTAGAAACTAAGTTCAATTACGTGTCGGAAAAAAAATTAAGTTAAATTATTCTCAAACTATTCAGGTTAAGCAAGTCAGACATTTTGAATTAAAGGGCCTGTTTGGCCAAGTGTTTATAAGCAGTTTATTATCTTATAAACTTGTAAATATTTATTTAATAGTATTTGTCCGTTTAACTTATAAGTCAAATATATAACTAATAAAATGTTAGTAATCACGTATTTTTCTCAACTTACTTTATTTTTTTCGTTATTTTATTAACTTTTATTTTAAAATATACGTTTGTAATTTTTTTTCTAATTTAAAATTCACAAATTAAAATAATTATATTTTAAAAACAAATATTGAAATTATTTAAATAATTTTTTTGACTTATAAGTAAAATTATCTAAAACTTATATAACTTATAAATATTTATCTAATTATCACTTACTCCCTCTGATTTTTTATATGTCGTTTTTTTTTCTTGCACACAATTCTAATTCATTTGACCGTGTAGATAAAATAATATATTTTTAAATTTTTTTTGTAAATTAAAATTTTAGTTATATATTTTTATTTACAAAAAAAAATTTATTCTAATTATACGGTCAAAATATTTAGAATTGTGTACATAAAAATTAAATATTTTATAATAAAAAAACAGAAAAAAGTGTAAAAAATTATTTATTTCAAATCATAAATTACATAAAATTTCTCGCACAAAGTTTGATAGTCTTGATTTACACATTTGTTTGAGCCGGAATATTATTTGAGATACCCTTTATGCCTTCTAGGTCCTCTACCAGCGGGATTAGGGGGCAGTTTGGATCATCGGATATCTACCCGGTTATCATGAATGAGAATGAGGTTTCAATATATTTTTTGTATTAAAACCTTATTCTATTAGATATTCCATGATCCACACATCACCTAGAGTTTAACTTTAACTATGTTTTTCAGCCCCTCAACTCTATGATGAATTCTTTTGCAATAATCTTAAGAGTTATTTGCAAAATACATTTTTATGGTTTGCCCAAAATATATTTTTTATATATATTTTATTTAACTGTATTTTGCATTCTCTTATTATTTTCGACGCGATAAGTTACACCTTTTTCGTTAAATTTGTTAAAATTCTCAAGAGTATTTTTGGAAATTAAAATATTTAATTATAATTAGATTATTATTTAAGTTTTTTGATCCTCCCAATAATACTTTTCGAAAAAAATTAAAGAACGAAAGTTGTAGAGAACGAAAAAATCTTTTCTAAATAATAACATTAAAAAATTATCAAAAAATTTATGAAACCAAAATTAAATAAAATATATACTTAATAAGTTTATTAAAAAGAACTATAAAAAAATATTTCAATTTTAAACCTTTTTATTTCGAGAAAATCTTTTTATTCCTTATAACTTTCGTTCTTTAAATTTTTACGGAATGTATCATTTAGAGGGGCAAAAACCTTAAATAAACATCTAAAAATAATTTAATATTTTAATTTCGTAAAATGCCCCTGAAAAGTTTAACAAAATTAACGAAAATGATGCAATTTATGGCGTTGAAAATAGTAAGGGATCCAAAGTAAAATATAGGAAAAAAATACTGTTATGGATTAAAAACTAATATATATAATTGCTGTATTTAATACTAAGGAACGTGAGTTTCGAGGCTCGATTTGACTGCTCTTGTGTTTCGTGACTCAATCTGCCTTAACAAGATGCCTACGTACCTTGCTGATTGCCAAGGATCAAGTCAAAAAACGTAGTATTGATTTGTGGGGTGAGGCCCCTTATATAGATGTAGGAGTCCTTGAATTGGACTTGGTATAGGAGACTTGGTGGACAAGCCTCTGAATTAGGATAGACTTAGGAGTCCTAGGAAGTAGGAAGCTGATTCCTTATCCTTTTAGGCCCCCTTGAGGCTAATCTATAAGGATTTATATCCTTATCGAGACTCTTCTCAATAGCTGATTTTTTCCTTATTAATTAATTACGAAATTAATTAATAATCAGGGCTTTTGGGCCTTTTTTATTCCACCAGGCCTGATCTGGTCCATCAGGCTTAACCTTTCTGGTCTGAATATCATACATTTTCTTATTGGGCCTAGCAGTCCATTAATTATAAAATCAGGACTTATTTATCCCTATCATTTGCCCCCCAACTTTTGGGAAACATTGATCAGGTTTCGCAGAAGTTAAATCTATTCGTTCCCTTTCAGGGTTTCGTTTTTGCGTAAAGTGTGGAGCGACCTACACATTTACAATGAATCTTCCTTTTATTCAGAAATTATCTTAATTTCCAGGAATTTTTCCCTAATTTTTCGGGATTTTCCCTAATTTTCTGGATTTTTCCCTTAATTTCTGGGATTTATCCTAATTTTCTGGATTTTATCCTTAATTTTCTTAATTTCTGGATTTTTCCCTAATTTTCTGGGATTTATCCTTAATTTCTGGATTTTTCCCTAATTTTCTGGGATTTATCCTTAATTTCTGGATTTTTTTTCCTAATTTTCTGGATTTTTCCCTTAATTTCTGGGATTTATCCTAACTTTCTGGATTTTATCCTTAATTTTCTTAATTTCTGGATTTTTCCCTAATTTTCTGGGATTTATCCTTAATTTCTGGATTTTTCCCTAATTTTCTGGGATTTATCCTTAATTTCTGGATTTTTTTTCCTAATTTTCTGGATTTTCCCTTAATTTCTGGGATTTATCCTAACTTTCTGGATTTTATCCTTAATTTTCTGGGATTTATCCTTAATTTCTGGATTTTTCCCTAATTTTCTGGGATTTATCCTTAATTTCTGGATTTTTCCCTAATTTTCTGGGATTTATCCTTAATTTCTGGATTTTTCCCTAATTTTCTGGGATTTATCCTTAATTTCTGGATTTTTCCCTAATTTTCTGGAATTATTTTAAGGAATTTCCTGATTTTTTTGTAATTTTCCAGGATTTTTTCTTCCTTTTTTCTTCCTTTTTTTTTTATACAATTTTCGACCAGGAATCCATTCGACCAGGATCCTGGTCGAATTAGCCCCTACTGTGCCTTGGTCGAAGGATTTTCGAGGAGGATGCTTTCGGTCAGGAGTCCTGGTCGAATTTCGGCCAGGATTTTTCCTTCTTTCCTTTTTTTTTCGACTAGGATTTTCGTCCCTTTCGGTCAGGATTCTTGCTTTTTGACCGAATTAAGCTTCTCTTACTGCCCAGGTCGACAGCTTTTCGAGCAGGAGTGTTTCGAGCAGAAGTCCTGGTCGAATTTCGGCCAGGATTTTTCCTACCCCCTTGTTCTTTTTTGAGCAGGAAACTTTCGATCAGGATGTTGGGTCAGAATTCTTTGTTTTGACCGAATTAGCCACCTTTCTTGCCTTGGTCGAAGCAATTTCGAGCAGGATTGTTTCGACCAGGGTTTTCATTTGATTTCTAGTCGAATGAGTTTAAATTCTGGTCGATTTATGCTTAATTTTTAGCCTTAATCGACAGAACTTTGATCTCAGGTTATTCGAGCAAGATTTCCTCACTTTTTCTGGTCGAATGAGTCAGGAATGATTATTTTCATATCCTTTTACCTTGAAGTTGGGCCATATGTTTGGGCTGGACTTTTTTGGGTCCTTGATTTGGGCCTGGGTTTCTTGGGCCACCCTCTTAATGGGTCTTCATCCAGGGCCCATTTCTTAAATCTGGGCCTTATTTGTCAACTAATTGGGCCCTCTTTCTGGGCTTTCTTGGACTGGGCCTTTATCATGCTTTAATATCCAAAGCCCATTCAAACTTGGGTTGGGCTTGAACTCTTAAGCCTGACTTCCAGAACATTCTGGAATTTTCCATATCATTACAGATTTTTCCATACTTTTCTAAGACTTTTCTAAAATATTCTGGAACATTCCAGATCCTTCCATTTTTGGGCCCATATGGGCTTTTTTGAGGCCCAAATCCCCTTTTTCTTGGCTATAAAGAGGTGGGATGAGAGTGTGATTCCTCACACCTCTCATTTCATTTCTTCAGTCATCCTACAAATTTCTCCCTCTTTCAACTTTCCTCCCTTAGCTCCCAGCCTTCTTTTCCAGTCTTTACTAAATGGCTGACAAGAGTTCCGAGAGAGCGGCCAAGATAGCCTCGGCTTCAAAACGAGGTAAGGATATCGAGATCCGCTCTTCATATATGTCTTTAATTGATATGATTAACACTAGGGGGGATGAATATCCCTCCACTGCACATCTCGACTCTTTTAATCATTGTAATACTTGGCACAACATAGATTTCAATAAACTAAATGCTCGTTATAACGTCCTTCCTCCTTTTAGATTAGTTCCAGTCTCTGGTGGTGACCGTACTTGCCACTGGAGACCCGACACTCTGTTCATTTACACAGATGCCCTTAATGCTGGGCTTAGGTTTCCTTTCCATCCTTTTATTCCTCATCTTTTGGCTGATCTACAAATTAATCCGTGTCAGCTTCCTCCAAACGCCTGGAGGAATATTCTATGTTTTATGGTTTGTTATCTTAAGGAGGGCTTTCCTCTTTCTGTAGCTGTTTTTAGGAAAGTCTTTCAGTGTTACAATAGTTCTTCCAGTATCTGCGGCTGGGTCTATGTCAAGCAAAGGCCCAAAAGCAAACATATCTTTAACAGCGCCTCTATTCCTGATAATAATCAAAATTGGAGGAATAGTTTCGTCGGGTTACGTTGGGAGAATGATGACTGGGGCACACTTTTTCGATCTTCCTTTGGGAAGGTTAGTGATGGTAGCCTCAAATCCATTCACTTAACTCCCGAAGAAACTATTATTTATAATGGGCTTACTCAGGATGATGGCACGACCACCAGCTGGACTCTCTTAGAGGAGTTTTCCCTGATTCATGTGGGACTATCCTCTGTTTCTCAACAGGGTATTTTTCTTCCCTTCTCAATTTTACTTCATTTCATGCATTATTAACATCACTTATTTTGTCCTTTGCTTTGTTTCAGCTGCTAAGGAGATTAACGAGGACAATGTTCCTTTGGTTGAGGAGACAGCTAGGATGAAGAAAGCTCGGCTCGCAGGCCTAGACACCCGGGGAAAGGCGACAGAGCCTATCTTCTTGAGAAAGCAGAAAGAGCCTATGGGGGAGGCTTCAACCGAAGGAGTTGGGGGCCATAGTGCTCCTATCACTGCTGCTGCCCCTACTGCTACTGCCACAGGCGCCTTCCAGCCTCTTTGGGGATTCCGCCGAGGGGACACCGTGGTTGGTTCCACGAAACATGCTTGGGATTGGTCCTACCATAGCGTGACTCCCAAGGACTTAACTGATGTGGTGGCCACCCCCGATCTTGAGAGGATTAAACTCATGGGAGCTCAGTCTCTGGCTTCGGTATGCCTTCTCTTTTTTGAACTTATTTTTCGTTCTTGTAGCATTTTCTTGCCTTATACTTTGTTAATTGCTTTGTTTCAGTCTAACGCCTACTTTCAAGGCGCTGTGAGGCAAGCCGAATCATGGAAGCGGGCTTCTGATAAGGCCGATAATGCCCTCAGGAGGCAACAGAAGAAGTACGCTACCCTGGAGAAGAAGCTCAAGCGCAAGGAGGAAGAACTCGGAGAGTCTAACGCCGAGCTGGTGGTACTTCGGGCGGAGAAGGATAAAGCTATAGACAACTATCTGGACTCGGAGGAGTTTGCCCAATCCATGAGGATTAGGGATGATTCAGTCTTTCCCGGGTTTTTTAGGACTGGTTGGGACACGGCCCTTGGGACCGTGAACGAGGCTTGTCCTGATATTAACCCGGCGGACTATATCTGCCCTGATGACGAGGCTTTACTACAGAGGTTTCGTACCCGAGTAGTTGTCTCGGACCATGTTCCTCAGGATCCACTCCTTCCTCCTCCCGAGTCTTCTTCCAGACCTGCTGATGATGACAGCTCTTCCTCCTCCTCCGAGACGACAGAGACATCCAGCGAGAGTGGAGAGGACGATGATATGGATGCCGAGGGTACTTCAGCTCCTTAGAGTTTTTTCAGCCCTGCGTGGCTTGTTTTTTTTATTTTCGAGACTTTATTTATCGAACTTTTGTAACATCTATCAGATCTATTTCATTTATCACCTTCTATGCTTGCATCCATGCATTTGATTTTTATTTGTTAGGGCACAAACATACTTTGAAGAACTCATGAATTTCATAAAATTGTCTGGGATTCGTCCCTTACACAAGTCTTAATAAACTTCGTAATAAAACTAAAATATATAAATCCTAAGCAAGCAAAGCTTCAAGGTGCTTTTCAACCTACTCGCCATCCTGACGAGTGAGAATTGTATCCGGCTGCCCTACACATAGTAAACCTTCAGGTTTTGTGCATGCCAAGTTCTCGGGACTTCAAAACCATCCATAGTCTCTAGCTTATAGGTTCCTCTACCTTGAACACTCTTGACTCTGTACGGCCCTTCCCAATTCGGGGCAAGCTTCCCTTTTTGTCCTACACCAGATGCTTCTATTTTCCTCAAGACTAGATCGCCTTGTTTAAAATACCTTTCTTTAACCCTTAGGTTATAGTAGAATGAAGCCTTTTTCTGATATTCTACTATCTTTGCATGTGCCCTATCTCGCACTTCATCGATCAGATCCAGGGCTAACCTTTGCCCTTCCTCATTTTCTTCTGTATTGAAAGCCTGAATCCTTGGAGAGGAATGTGATATCTCTACTGGAACTACTGCTTCTGCCCCATATGCCAACATGAAGGGAGTTGCTCCTGTCGTGACTCTACAGGTAGTCCTGTAGGCCCATAATATTGGAAGTATCTCATCTACCCAGTTATTTTTTGACTTCTCAATCCTCTTCTTTAGTCCATCCAGGATTATCCGATTTGCTACCTCTGCTTGGCCATTGGCTTGCGGGTGAGCCACAGAGGTGAATCGTAACTCAATTTCATTTTCTTTACAATACTTCTTGAATTCCTCATTGTTGAATTGTGTTCCATTGTCAGTGACGAGGATACGGGGAATTCCATATCGGCACATAATGTTTTCCCACAAGAATTGTGCAACCTGCTTAGTAGTGATTTTGGCCAAGGGTTTGGCTTCGATCCACTTGGTGAAATAATCAATGGCTACAATCAGAAATTTCCTTTGTGCCATGGCCATAGGAAAAGGCCCTAGAATATCCATCCCCCACATGGCAAAGGGAATAGGCGAGTTGATAGAGGTCAGCATCTCGGGGGGTTGTCTAACAACTGGTGCATGCTTTTGACAGCGATCACACTTCTTTACATATTCTTTGGCATCAGCCATCATTTCTGGCCAATAGAAGCCTAAACGGGTTATCTTATGAGCCAAGGCCCTGCCCCCCAAGTGTTGCCCACAAATACCTCCATGCACTTCCTCAAGAGCTAAGCGTGCCTCATCGGGCCTGAGACACCTCAAGTAAGGAACCACGAAAGATCTTTTATATAGAATCCCATCTATCAAAGAGTACCTTAGTGCTCGAACAGTTAACTTCCGTGCCTCAATTGCATCGCTTGGCAACCAACCGGTCTGAATGTGAGCCTTGATGGGATCAATCCATGACGTCCCCAAACCTATGGGAGCCACAAGCTTAACATCTATGCTTCGTGTCTTCAAAACACGGAAGTACACACTTCCTGAACTTTCTTCAATCTCAGATGAAGCAAACTTTGATAGCGCATCTGCTTTAGCATTTTCTTCCCTTGGAATGTGTTCAACATGGCATTCATTAAATTGGGTCATCACAGCCCTTACTAGGCGAACATACTTAGCCATCGTATCATCCCTTGCCTCAAATTCTCCCTTTACCTGGGATATGATCAGCTTCGAGTCTCCACGGACCTTTAAGTTTTTGACTCTAAGTGTCCCAGCTAGACCAAGACCAGCAATCAGGGCTTCATACTCTGCCTCATTGTTTGTGGTTGGGAAGTCTAGCTTCATGGCATACTCAATTAAGAATCCATCAGGGCTTTGCAAAACCAACCCTGCTCCACTGGAATTTGTTTTTGATGCTCCATCAAAATAGAGAACCCAATATTCTTTCTCCTTGTCCCCATTGTCGACTCCCTTGTCTTGAGGTATGGTATCTTCCTGCCCCCCGACTTCTTGGTTGGGTATGGTACATTCCACCACAAAGTCAGCTAGTGTCTGAGCTTTTATGGCCGTACGTGGCTTATACTTGAGATCGAACTCTCCCAACTCTATTGCCCACTTAATCAGTCTCCCACTTGCCTTGGGACTGTGAATGATATTTCTCAGTGGCTGATTTATTAGCACTTCAATTTGGTGAGCTTGAAAATAAGGACGCAGCTTTCTTGAAGCCATTACCAAGGCTAAAGCGAATTTCTCAATGGCTGAATAATTCAACTCAGCACCATGCAAAATTTTGCTGACATAGTATACGGGTTTCTGGACTTTCAGTTCCTCCTTAACCAACACGGCGCTCAAGGCGCTCTCTGAAACAGCCAAGTACAAGAATAAAACTTCATTCAGAACTGGCTTGGCCAACAACGGGGCCTGGCCCATATACTTCTTTAACTCTTCAAATGCCTTCTGATTTTCCTCACTCCATACAAAGTCTTTGATGTTCTTTAGTGACTTGAAAAATGACAAGCACTTGTCTCCTGACTTGGAGATGAATCGTCCTAACGCAGCAACCCTTCCTGTGAGCTTCTGAACATCCTTGACAGTTTTGGGGGGTTCCATGTCCAGGATTGCCTTTATTTTATCAGGGTTTGCCTCAATTCCCCTCTTCGAGACCATCAATCCCAAGAATTTTCCAGATCCTACTCCGAAAGCACACTTCGTCGGAGTCAACATCATCTTGTGGTACCTCAGGACCTCAAAAGCTTCCCTTAAATGGGCTATATGATCAGTCTTTACCAGACTCTTGACTAACATGTCATCAACATAGACTTTCATAGTCTTACCAATAAGATCCTTAAAAATTCTATTCACCAACCTTTGGTAGGTGGCTCCTGCATTCTTGAGACCAAACGCCATAACAAGATAACAATAAACACCAAAGTCAGTGATAAATGATACATTTGGAATGTCATCCTTATGCATTTTGATCTGGTTGTATCCGCTAAACCCATCCATGAAACTCAGCATCTCATGTCCGGCGGTGGCATCAATCAAAGTATCAATTCTAGGCAGCGGAAAACAGTCTTTGGGGCATGCATCATTCAGATCGGTGAAGTCTATACACATCCTCCACTTTCCATTAGCCTTCTTCACCATTACAGGGTTTGCTAACCACTCCGGAAATTGAATCTCCTCAATGAAACCAGCCTCTAAGAGCTTTTCCACTTCCTGCTTTATAACCTCTTGTCTTTCCGGGGCAAAATTTCTTTTCTTTTGTTTCACTGTCTTCCGGCTTGGATCTACGTTTAGCTTGTGAGTAATTAACTCCGGTTCTATGCCTGGCATATCAGCCGCTGACCATGCAAACACATCACTATTTTCTTGCAAAAATTTCACTAACTTCCCTCTAAGGGGCTCCTCTAATGTGGCTCCAATGAAAGTCGTCCTCTCAGGATTCTCGGGGTCTAAAGGAACCGAAACCAATTCTTCTGCTGGCCTTCCTCTATTCTCATCATTTTCTCGAACATCCATATCTTCAATAGGAAGAACCTGCCCCCCGACTCCATCTGCCCTCAAAGAGGCCACATAACAGCTTCTAGCCATTTTTAGATCTCCTCTCTCTTCTCCAATCCTGTTTCGGGTGGGAAACTTCATGACTGAATGGTAGGAAGAGGGGACTGCCTTGAAGGCATGTATCCCTGTTCTCCCCATGATAGCATTATAAGTTGAACTAGCCTTTACCACCACGAAATCCAGCATCTGCGTTGCTTGCCTTGGCTCCGTACCTATGGTGGTTGGCAATTTGATTATCCCTTCCACAGGACATTCTACTCCAGCAAATCCATATATCGGCATGTCGGTTGGTGTTAACTGGGAGTCGTTATACCCCATCCTTAGAAAGGTGTCGTGGAGCAAGATATCCACAGAAGCACCATTATCCACAAGGACCCTCTTAACCGGGCTATTTCCTATTATTGGTGTTATGACCAGCGGGTCGTCATGGGGAAACTTCACACCCTCTAGGTCGGAATCATCAAAAGCCAATGTTACTTCTGTCCTGGCCCTCTTCGGGGCTTCTCCAACAATATGCATAACCTCTCTAGTATATGCCTTTCTGGAATTTTTGGACAATCCAGCAGCAGTTGGACCTCCAAAGATCGTGTTTATCACAGGCCCTCGAGGTCTCGGCCCTCCATAAATGGTGTTTATAACTGGTCCTCTAGGCTGGGGGTTTCGCCCCTGATCGTCTTGGTCCCTCCTACGATCTTCAAAGTTCTTCCTTCCATTATTATTTCTGTCCCCTCCATCTCCAGTATACTTGTTCAATCTTCCTTTTCGAATCAAAAACTCAATTTCATCTTTCAATTGCCTACACTCATCGGTGTCATGGCCAACATCTTTGTGAAACCTGCAATACTTGCCCTTATCTAGCTTGGCGGGATCAGCCTTCAAGGGCTTAGGCCAGCGAATATCTCTGTCTTTCTCAATCTCCATCAAAATCTGACTTCTGGGAGCATTCAGCTTAGCGTATTCAGTGAACTTTTGCCCAGGTCCTCCCTTCTTGGGGGTTGAATCAGGATTTTGTTCGGTTCTATGATATTTGTCCTTAGCGATATACTCCAAATCAGTTTTTCGTTTCTTGCCTCCAGTGGGCTCATTACTTACTACGGTCTTCCTCATACTTTCTTCAACCTTGATATACTTCCCTGCCCTCTCTTGGAGCTGCAACATGCTCTCAGGGGGTCGTTTGGCCAAAGACATCTTGAAAAACTCATCCCTAGTTCCTTGTTGCAGTGCTATCATGGCTACCTTATCATCAAGGTCTGGGACTTTTAAAGTTTCCTTTGTAAAACGATTCAGGTAATCTCTTAAGGATTCCTTAGCTCCCTGCACAAGACTCATAAGAGATGCTGAACTTTTCTCATGGACTCTTCCACTGATGAATTGCTTAATAAAAGCCTGACTTAATTCTCTGAATGATCCAATAGAATTTGGGGGTAGGCGACTGTACCATCTTTGAGCCATACCTGACAGGGTTTGAGGGAAGGCCCGATATTTTATAGCATCATTCACGGGTTGCAGCAGCAGTGCATTAGAGAATGTCCTAACATGATTAGCGGGGTCTCCCGTGCCATCATAGGCTTTGATAGTGGACATCTTGAATTTCCTTGAGATATGGGCATTCATTATCTCTTCTGTGAAGGGTGGAGTTGGATCATCAGGATCTCCAAGGGGAAGGAGATTGCTTGGATCAGTTCTTGGGACAACAGCCCTTCTTCTTACCGGACCATCCAGGTCTATGATAGGAGGATGATTTCTCCCCCTAGGAGGTATGTGGGGTCTGGTGGCTTGGTGAGCCTCCAAATCACGCCTCAGCCTTTGGATTTCAGCCTCATGAGCCCTGATCTTTTCCTGCACTTCTTGGGGATTCGCCCCTGGGGTGCTTTGGGGGCGTTGCCTTCCATCGGCCATTGGCTCTTTTCCAGGACGCCTCCTTCTCGGGGCCACTTCATCATCCGAAGATTCAGAGTCTCTCTCAGTGTATGGACCAGAAAATTCCCGATCCTCAGGGATAGGATCCAAACCTCGTATATAGGGGGGCGACCGCCCTCGTGCTTCGCTTCGCCCAGCATATCCGCTTCCTCCAACCTCAGGGTGAAGGGGCATCCCACAAGGGGGGTTAGTAGTAACAATAGTTGAATATTCATACCCGACGGGTCGAGAATTCACAGGTATATGTATTTGTTGAACTTGAGGATTCGTACCTTGAACCGGGGGAGTTGTCCCTTGTAGCTGGGGTTGAGTTGCCCCTGTCTGGGCTTCCTCCTGAGTAGATGCATAAGTTGAATGGGGAGGAACCTCCACGGTTGATGAAATCACCTGGGTTGTCTCTAATGGTGTTCCTTCCTCTAGAGCTCTAATTGTTCTCCGTGTTCTCGCCATGGTTGTTGTTGTTATTCCCACAGACGACGCCAAATGTTATGGATTAAAAACTAATATATATAATTGTTGTATTTAATACTAAGGAACGTGAGCTTCGAGGCTCGATTTGACTGCTCTTGTGTTTCGTGACTCAATCTGTCTTAACAAGATGCCTACGTACCTTGCTGATTGTCAAGGATCAAGTCAAAAAACGTAGTTCTGATTTGTGGGGTGATGCCCCTTATATAGATGTAGGAGTCCTTGAATTGGACTTGGTATAGGAGACTTGGTGGACAAGCCTCTGAATTAGGATAGACTTAGGAGTCCTAGGAAGTAGGAAGCTGATTCCTTATCCTTTTAGGTCCCCTTGAGGCTAATCTATAAGGATTTATATCCTTATCGGGACTCTTCTCAATAGCTGATTTTTCCCTTATTAATTAATTACGAAATTAATTAATAATCAGGGCTTTTGGGCCTTTTTTATTCCACCAGGCCTGATCTGGTCCATCAGGCTTAACCTTTCTGGTCTGAATATCATACATTTTTTTATTGGGCCTAGCAGTCCATTAATTATAAAATCAGGACTTATTTATCCCTATCAAATACATTTTGGCCAAATCAGGTAAATGCATTAAATGACTCGAATCTTAATTAACATAAATAACTAAGATTAAAGTTGCTGAAACATTCGGATGCGCTGGTTCATACAAACGTAACAAGCACTTACTTGACCGTTCAATAAGATGTACCGTACAATATAATCTTATAACAATGAAATATACAGAGCAACTTCTGACTCGTTTTCACAGACACCTGCTCAGCAGACAGCAGGTTTGATCACAAAATTTCTAAACGCTTCAATGATATCTCTGACAACTTAAACATATTAATTAAAAAGGTTCTTGTATATTGAAGATAAACCATTGACAAGAGAAATTTATTATTTCCTCTGCAACATTGCTGGTATCCTGTTTCTTAGCAGTGACACATTAGCTAATCGTGATCAGTTGATGATCTCCTTTGGTGAAGATCAGGTCTTAAAATGCCTAATAACACCTAATATGAATGTAGCTTATCCAATGGCCAATAATGCCTAGTATGAATGCAGCTTATTCAATGGGGCAATAGTCGTGGTACCAACATGATTTTGGTAGAAATGAACATCAGTTTTATCATGTTGACATTTTTAATGTGATTATCAATGTTCAGGTGATGGAGCTAAATGACAGGTTCATAGAGCAAAGCATAGAACTACTTGTTTTGAGTTCTGCATTGGATCCTAAAAACCAGTTTAAGAAGTTTGACAGAGATAAGATTTGCAAACTTGCAGAGAAGTTTTATCCCAGAGATGATACACTAGAGGCAAAAACATTATAGTTGAAATTAGAGCAATGTCGGTGTCAACTTTATTTTGTTTCACACACGGTCATAGGTCTATGTAACAACCTAAGCTACTACTAGCATACACTGAACAGCTGTAATTTTTGCCAGCATTTGATTATCTTATTAAACCTTTTATCCTCTATGGAAAAGAAAAAATAGGTTGAACTTGTTGGGTTAGTTGAAAGGAACTTACCTGTTCAACACCTAAAAAACATTTGATACAAAACAATTACATGCCCACACAATACACCATATTTCATTCTAAAACTTTTCATCAAATTGAATATTTTTGTCATTTAAAATATAATCCCTTCGACATGAATATTTAAACTTTCAGCTACAAATATCTAATGTGGTTGTTACAGATACCTAATGTGGTCGTGCTCTGATCAAGTTAATTGGACAATCCATAGTTGATATGACTAAACTATAATTATATACTTAAATTTGTTAAATAAACTAAGATTTAGAATTCAATTACATACAAATTCCCACAAGCAAGGGTCATAATGAATTTAAGGCTTAATATAAAGGGAATTTCCTATTTACCTATGAGGATCTCTACAGAAGGAGAATTACTAAGCAAGTAGTGAATGACATGATCTGTAGACTTGACTGGCTTCTCCTCTGGCCCTTGGCCTCGTAGGTAAAGGAAGTTCAAGTTACCCAATGGAGAAGGCGGACATCTTGAAAGATCTGGAATCCTTTGAAGGACCTAGAAAGGCAAAACAAACATTTGACTGATATGATACTGTACTACAAATTTTATCAAACACCCTTTCAAATACTACACTTGACGTAAAAATGCCATTGGAAATTCTAGTGAAACTAAACTAAAAAAAGTCCTTCCTTCATTCAACTGAATATACATTTTTGAGTAAGATAAAGTGAATAAGATTTAGATACCTGAATAGTTTTGCTTGATAGTTTCAGAACTGGAGTTCCCTTGACTGCGTACAACATAGTAATAGTATTCTGTATCAAACCTTCTTATGCGTCCTCATCATAAAAAGGACACTCGTTATTCATACCTACGATATCAATATCGCCCTCTTTTATACAAGAGAATATACTCCCAGCGCAAAAAGGCTGGGATGCTACTACAATGAAATTTGAAGCAGGACAGATTCGGTGCAAAAACAACTAATGTTGTAGGTGGAAAATGTAGGCTCAAAGGTGAAATTTTGGAGATTTGGACAAGATACGGTGTTCAACTCAAATCCGACGAATCCAGATATGGTTAATTCCCTATCTTAAATATATAATTCTACTGGAACCTTCCTCTAATACTTTAAAACTTTAGATGAGCCGATTACTTAACATGGTACCCGTGACATGTTTTATAGAACAACATGCACAACTTACAAAGATTACACTATAATGGACTAACACATATTTTAAGTCTATTTATCTGTTTCCATTTTGAGTGCACCATTCTACATTTAATCTTCCATGCCTGTGACCCTCCTTTGTCCAATTCATCTTGGCCCTTGATCTTGCACTCTTCAAGTTGCAATTTTTAGACTTTCCAATTCAATGATAGAATGGTTTGTTGACTGATAATCTTGGATCTTCAAGTTGTCTGTATTCTGAATTTTGAAGCTGTTGTCGATATCTATTTTACTGTATAGAGAAGTCACATATCGATATGTAGAATGATTTATCGTTATCTCTACTTCTCTATAAGTATTATGACATGTCGAGATCTATAGTTCTCTACAAGTAGATTGACTAGTCTATATCTCTAGTTCTCTATACACAGTTTACCTTGTCGATATCTCCAGTTCTCTATATAGACTTTTGACTTGTCGATATCTCCACTTCTCTATATACAAACTTGACTTTTGATATCTTCAATTCTCTACAAGCAGATTGACTTGTCGATATCTCTTTGGACTTCTCTACAAGTCATTTTTGACTTATCGACAGACATCTCTGTACATCTTGATCTATGACTTGCGATATGTGACTTAGAACATTTTTCCAGAAATAACATTATTCAATTCCAAATTTCTACACTTCTCTCCGAGGCATGATCATGATTATCTTCTTCCAGAGTTTATTCCTTAGCTTGATGGTTGTTTATAGAAAAATTCTCCAGTTTAATCTCCTTTACATTTTTACAGACTAAAGAGGTACAATTACAAAGTACAAAAGATTATCATACAACTAAATCTTAGAGTTGTCATAGTGACTTATTCTTGTTTTGTACAGACATTTCTTGCACAACACACTCCCCCAATTTATGAGAAGACTACTTGTCACAAATTCATGCTTGATAACAAGACTACCCCAATCTAAAATTTAAAAAGAAAACTAACAGATTGACAAAATACAGATTTTATACATGATAGTCATCTTGCAGTTACATTGTGAATTGAATCTACAGAATTAGCTGAACTTTACAATCATGGTTGCTTTTTAATCAAATCCATGAGTTTGACAAAATACTCAAGTTCTTCAATTATCTCAATTCCCCTCAGAGCTTCCACCAGTTTCATCCATTCATTTACTAAGTAATTGTCAAGATATTTTATCCTGTACCTTGAGAATCTATGAGTTTTGATATTCAGAAACACACCATCAGGAGAAACTCTACTCAATCCTTTTAATTTAAGCTCATTTGACCTTTTCTCAAACATCTAAATTTCCTTAGCCTTCTTTATTTCATTTGCTTCCTTCTCAGTCTTCTCCCTTGTATGCCTTTCATCTCTTTCTTTTCGTCATCTTGGTAAATGCATCTTTTCCAGTCATCAAACTAATTACTCTTTCAAGCTCTACAGTTGTGTAATTTTTAATTTTTTCTATGTTGATCAAGTTGAATGTGACATATTTTAAAATATATCTTCTTTTCTCCCCGAGTTTCTACACAAACTATGACTATTTTTTCAGCTAATTGATTGTTGTAGTCATTATCTGATATTTCTTCTGAAACTGGTCATCTTGATTGAAGTACTTCCAAATAGAACCCATGTCAACTTCTATTTTTTTTTATTTTCTTCCAGTAGACTTGAAATGAGTCTTGATTAATGGTATGAATTATTGGGGTTTGATCAGTGTCTTCAATGAGGTTTGGTTGGCTAGGATATGTATTTTAAGTAGAGAGTAGGTTGTAGGTTTGTAAAGATATTTAGGCTTGGAGTTTTGGATGTTATGAGTTTGTGTTTGTCCAAGGATTTGGGTTGAGGTTTGTAGAGTTTTGGATACTTGGCTTATATGTATTTTTTTGGTATCTTTACCATCTTCTCCACTCTTCCTCTTCTTCTTGCCTTCATCCTTTCCTTTATTGTCATCTCTTTTTTTAGAAGCATCTTTCGGACTGCCACTACATTTGCTAGATTGACTACCATTTGATCCAAAAGATTTAGGTTCACTTGTTAGATGTATTTGTGATGTCATGTCTAATAATGATTTGTTTTTAGTTTTTCAGATCTTGACTAACAGGACAAATCAGGACTTAACTGGAAATCAGGACTTATACTGAAGTCAGAACTTAAGATATCAGAACTTAAGTTATTAGAACTTAAGATATCAGAAGATATTTATCAGGACTTAAGAAGACTTTCAGATAAGGAAGGCGGCTGATTGAAAGGAAAGAAGATCAAGACTAAAACAAGAAGAGATATGCATGGAGAAGAATTCTATGAAGAATAGAAGATTTGGAGGAAAAGATAACTAGTTAATATATTTTAGGACACAATATCATATTCGATATCAATTAGAAGATTATCTTGTAACCGTGTGTCTATATAAACACAGCATAGGGTTTACACAAGATGTGTTATCTTAATCGAGAATATTATTCATTGTAACCCTAGCAGCTCTCATGATATTTGTTCATCACTGAGAGAGAACGGTTTCATTGTAATACTGTTTAATTAATAAGATTATTCTATGTTTCATACTTGTGTTCTTAATTCGATTTGATTGTACTATACACTGTATTCAACCTCCTTCTATAGTGTGTGTGACCTAACAAGTGATATCAGAGCCTTCTGTTAACACATATACAGTAAAGATCCAAAACAATCATGTCTGAAGAAGAACAAACTCCAACCAAGCCCACCAAAACTGAAGAAACTCCAAAAACTCAAATCCATAATCGATATGAGGCTATTAGGGTTCCCATACTGAAACCTTTTGAGTATCCCATATGGAAAGTGAGGATGACTATGTTTCTGGAAGCTACAGATCCAGAATACCTTGACAGAATTAAAGAAGGACCACATAAGCCAACCAAGCTCTCTGTTGTAGTTGCAGATCAGCCAGCAAAGATCGTACCAAAGGAGAAAAGTGAATATACAGCTGAAGATATCTCATCTATTGCCAAGAATGCAAAGGTAAGGCATTTGCAGTATAGTGCCATTGATAATGTCATGTCAAACAGGGTAATCAACTGCAAGACTGCAAAGGAGATATGGGATGCCTTGGAGACAAGATGCCAGGGAACTGATGCAATTAAGAAGAACAGGAGGACTATACTCACTCAAGAGTATGAGCACTTTGACTCAAAATCTGATGAGTCATTAATTGGCTTATATGACAAATTTGTCAAACTCTTGAATGATCTGTCACTGGTGGATAAGGAATATGATCTTGAAGATACTAATCTTAAATTCCTTTTAGCTCTTCCTAAAAGTTGGGATTTGAAGGCAACCACTATAAGAGATAACTATGCTCTTGATGAAACTACTCTTGATGAAATTTATGGTATGCTCAAGACTCATGAACTTGAGATGGATCAAAGAAGAAAGAGACATGGGAGAAAGTCAAGAACAGTTTCTCTTAAGGCTGAGGAGGAATCCCCCAAAGTGGCTGTCTCAAAGAAAGGCAAAGGAAAGGGTCTCATCATAAAGTTTGAAACTGAGCCATCAAGTTCTGATAATGATGAGGATTCGAAAACTGAAAGTCTATCTGAGATGGATACTGATGAAGAGATGATGAGATTGTGTGCCCTTATGGTGAAGGGTATCACAAAGATAGCCTACATGAAATTTAGAAGGGGAAAGAAGTTTTCCAGGAAAAGTGGAAGTTCTGATAAGAAGGGATTCAGAAAATCTGAAGGCAAAACATGAAAGTCTGACAGAGGAGATTACTCAAATGTTAAATGCTACAATTATGGTGAGAAAGGCCACATATCTCCTGACTGCAAGAAAGGAAAAGGTAAAAAAGGCAAGGCACTTGTCACAAAGAAGAAAAGCTGGACAGACACTTCAGATTCTGAAGATGAGGTGAACTATGCCTTGATGGCAAATGCTGATAGCAATTCTGATGCTGCTGAGTTAAAGGTACCTCAAACAACTTATGCTTTTCATACTGATGATATTACTGGGTTGAGATCTTATCTTAAAATCATGTTCATTAGCTATAGAGATCATACTTTAACATGTGATAGGTTAACTTCTGAAAATCTGGCTTTTAAGAAAAGGAATGACTATTTAGATAATGAGTTAGTTATGTTCCATCAAACTCAGAAAGAAAGAGATGATGCTTTTTATGTTAGAGATGAAGTGTTAAAATTGAATCAATCTCTAAAAACTGAGTTAGAAAAGGAAAGAGAGATTATCAGGACTTGGACTAACTCTGGCAGAACAACTCAAAATTTACTAAGTAGTGGAAACTGGAAAGAGGGCTTAGGTTATGGTGATGATAAAAGTGAAACAGGAACTGAACAAGTTAAACCAATTATTGTTAAACAGACTAATAAGCCAAAGGTAAACCCTGTTAAGTTTGTAGCTGTAAAGTCTAATATTGATAAATCAGAAGTTAAGGCAGAGTCAACTTCTGACAAACCAAAACAGGATAAGCCAACTGAAGTCAACATAGGCTTAATGACAAAGAAGCAGCTTAAGTATAAGCTGAAAGAGGTTAAGAATATAAACAAGGTAAAGCCACCTAGGAAAAATAGGAATGGAAAGTAAGGTGTGAATAAAAGCAATAATTATATGCCTGTTCCTAATGCTCCCAGAAAGAAATGCTATAACTGTGGAAATTCTAACCATCTGGCTTCTTTTTGCAGGAAGAATAAAAATATAAACTCATTACCTTCAAAGTCAGGAGTTAAAAGTCAGTCTGTTAGATTTAAGCCACAAAATCCTTATTTTCATTGTGGTAGTTTATGGCATTCCATTTATACTTGTAAGGAATATCATAGTTTGTACTATGATTATTATCAAATAAAACCTTCTTTGAAGAAAGTTGCTTTAATTCCTTCTAGTGTAAGTTCTGATGCAAAGTCTGATACTGTAAAGTCTGATAAACTACATGTTAGCATAAACTCTGAAATTAAATCCGCTGCAAATGCTAACAAACTTAATAAGGCCAAAGGATCCAAGCAAGTCTGGATCCTTAAAACTAATCATTAGTGGTTTTTGTGATTGCAGGGCAACAGGAAAAATATCCTAGTTCTTGATAGTGGATGTTCAGGACATATGACTGGAAATAAAGCCCTGCTATCAGACTTTGTGGCGAAAGCTGGCCCAGGAGTTTCTTATAGAGATGGCAACATGGGAAAAACTCTGGGATATGGCAATATCAATCTTGGGAATGTCATCATTGAAAAAGTAGCTCCAGTCTCATGACTTAAACATAATCTGCTGAGTATTAGTCAAATTTATGAAAGAGGTTATCATGTGGATTTCTTTGAAGAACACTGTGAAGTTATAAGCAAATCTACAGGAAAAGTTATTCTAAAAGGATAAAGGCATGGTAACATTTATGAAGCCAAGCTTTCAACAAGTTCTGATGGTTCTGCAATCTGTCTGTTAAGCAGATCATCAATTGAAGAAAGCTGGGATTGGCATAAGAAACTCTCTCATTTAAATTTTAACCATATAAATGAACTAGTCAAGAAAGATCTTGTGAGAGGACTTCCAAAATCAGTATTTGCTCCTGATGGCCTTTGTGATTCATGTTAAAAGGCAAAACAAAGAAATTTTTTATTCAAGAGCAAGACTGAATCTTCAATTCTTGAGCCTTATCACCTACTACATGTTGATCTATTTGGTCCAGTGAATGTCATGTCTATTGCAAAGAAGAAATATGCTATGGTCATAGTAGATGAGTTTTCCAGATACACATGGGTGTATTTCTTGCACATAAAAAGTGAAACTGCATCTATCTTGATTGATCATATCAAACAACTTGATAAATTGGTCAAAGACTATGTGAAAATCATAAGAAGTAATAATGGCACTGAGTTCAAGAATATGATTATGGAAGAGTTCTGCAAAGACCATGGAATAAAGCAGGAATTCTCTGCTCCTGGAACTCCACAACAAAATGGATTTGTTGAAAAAAAGAACAGAACTCTTATTGAAGTTGCACGAACTATGCTTGATGAAGCAAAGTTACCAACCTAGTTTTGGGCTGAAGCTGTGTAGACTGCTTGTTTTACTCAGAATGCAACACTAATCAACAAGCATGGAAAGACACCATATGAGATGGTGAAGAAAAAGAAGCCAAATCTGAAGTACTTTCATATATTTGGATGCAAGTGTTTTGTTCTAAAGACTCATCCTGAACAGCTGTCCAAATTTGATCTAAAAGCTGATGAATGAATCTTTGTTGGATATCCACTTTCCACAAAAGCCTTCAGAGTCTACAATTTAAGAACAAGGGTAGTCATGGAATCTATCAATGTCTCTTTTGATGATAAGAAGATTACTAGACTTGAAGATTTCAATGATCATGATCAGCTGAGATTTGAGAATGAAGTTTTAAATTCTGATTCTGTAAATTCTGATAGTCTAAATCCTGATACTGCAAACTCTGATGGGTAAAACTTTGATGTTATTGAAACTGTGGTGACTATGCCAAAGGAAAATGTACCTGTGCAGGGGGAGCATACTGAAGATCCAACCACATCTTAAGAAGCATCAGAACCAAGAACAAGCTCCTCAAGTTCTGATTCATCAAGTTCTGATGGGCCAAGTTCTGATAATTCTGGAAACTCAAATCCTGAAGAATCCAACTCATAGAGCATAATTTCAGGGGGAGCATCATAAAATGTTGATGAAGACAGCATGGATCATGGGGGAGCATCCAGTTCTAGAGATCACCTTCCATCTGCAAGGAAGTGGACTAAAGCACATAAACCTGACTTGATTATTGGAAATCCTGAAGCTGGTGTTAGAACTAGAACATCAACATCAAATGAATGTCTCTATCATTCTTTTCTTTATCAGTCTGAACCAAAGAAAGTGGAAGAAGCTCTTCAAGATGCTGATTGGGTGCAAGCAATGCAGGAAGAGTTAAATGAATTTGAAAGAAATAAAGTCTGGACCCTAGTGCCAAGACCAAAAAACAGATCTGTTGTTGGTACAAAGTGGGTGTTCAGAAATAAAACTGATAGTGATGGCATAATTACAAGGAATAAAGCAAGGCTGGTTGCAAAAGGATATTCTCAACATAAGGGAATTGATTATGATGAAACATTTGCACCAGTTGCCAGATTGGAAGCCATAAGGATATTTTTGGCTTATGCTGCTCATAAAAAGTTTACAGTCTTTCAAATGGATGTAAAAAGTGCTTTTTTAATGGATAATTAGAAGAAGAAGTATATGTTGAACAACCTCCAGGTTTTGTAAATTCAAAATTTCCTCATCATGTCTACAGACTTGATAAAGCACTTTATGGCCTTAAGCAAGCTCCAAGAGCATGGTATGAGACATTAGCTCAGTTTCTTCTGGAAAGTGGATTTAACAGAGGGGCTATTGACAAAACTTTATTCTATCTCAACCATGGAAAAGACTTACTTTTGGTGCAGATATATGTTTATATCATTTTTGGTTCTACAAATGACAGACTTTGTAAAAGGTTTGCCAAGCTAATACAGTCAAAATATCAAATGAGTATGATGGGAGAACTTAGCTATTTTCTGGGCCTTCCAAGTCAAGCAGAATGAAGAAGGAACTTTTATTTGTCATTCTAAGTACACCAGAAACTTGTTGAAGAAATATGGAATGCAAGACTGTTCAAGTGCATCCACTCCTATGGCCACTACAACAAAATTGGATAAGGATACTGGTACATCAGTAGATATTACTGATTACAGAGGTATGATTGGCTCATTACTCTATCTAACTGCAAGTAGACCTGATATCATGTATGCTACCTGTCTTTGTGCAAGATTTCAAGTAGATCCAAGAGAACCTCACTTAACAGCTGTGAAAAGAATTTTCAAGTACCTTAAGGGTACAGTTGATCTAGGATTGTGGTATCCTAGGGAATCAGACTTTAAGCTAATAGGTTACTCATATGCAGATTTTGCAGGGTGCAAAATTGACAGGAAAAGCACAAGTGGAAGCTGCCAATTTCTTGGAGGCAGATTAGTTTCTTGGTTTAGCAAGAAACAAAAGTCAATTTCCACATCAACTGCAGAGGCAAAGTACATTGCTGCAAGAAGCTGTTGTGCACAGATTCTTTGGATGAAGAATCAGTTACTGGATGATGGGTTAGAATTTTCTAAAATCCCTATTTACTGTGATAATCAAAGTGCTATTGCTATGATAGGTAATCCAGTTCAGCACTCTATGACAAAGCACATCAGTATTAGGTACCACTTCATAAGGGAACATGTGATGGAAGGTACAGTGGAATTGCATTTTGTTCCAACAGATCAACAACTAGGAGATATCTTCACAAAACCACTATATGAAGCTACTTTTACAAAATTAGTAAATGAACTTGGAATGGTTTCAGGTTCTTTCTCTAAATCTGCTTAGTTTATGTTCTGATACATTAGACTTTATGATCAGTATTAACAGATATTACTATCTTTATGTAATCTGTGCTTAAATTGAAATTTTCTAAGTGCTGATTTTGTCTAATGTGAATTTCTAAACTCTGATAGTGATATGAATGTTTCTGTAACTATTCAATCCAATGAGGATAACTATGCTAGATGCTGACCTAGTAGTCTTTAATATACTAAAGATCCCATGTTTGAAGTAACTGTTTATGAGGAAATCTTTTAACACAAGCAAATTATGGTATTGAGCTTGATTAGGTTTACTTTGTGTATCTTATTACTAAGTCAAAAACTAGAATAGTGCTTCTTATCTGTTAAGTTCTGATGTTGGTAAATCATATGGATGTACCAAGTGCTGATAAGCCTCACTTATCAAAAGAAAAAGAAAAGAAAAGAAATAAATATCATGTACTCCTTTGAGATCTAGAGAAAAATATATGTGGAAGGGAAGACCCAAGTGCATTGCTGGTATTAAGTAATATGCATTAGAAAAGAAAAATAAAATTTTCTTGGTGACTTTTCACATTCTCTGATTACTGGAGAAATACTCTGATAATAGCATAAATTCTGATAAGCAGTCGTGACTCACTTACACTAAGAAGCCACTGTAAAAAGGAATTTCAAAAGATGCATAAAATAAGCACAAAACGTTGAGGTGGACTCATACATGAACTCATTCCATAGTAGACTTCAGACTAATGACAGATTTTAAGCAAAGTTCTTAGTTATGCCTTATTTCTAAGATGTACTGAAGTAAATCAGACTTTACTCTCTGTCTGATATTTAGCTTAATACACACACTTACACTCCATATGAATGATGAAAATTACTGTGGTGATCAATGTTGTTTTAGATGAACAGTTTAAGTGTCAGTTGCATAAATTCTGAGGACAAGTTCTGATGGAAGTTCTGATGATTAAGTTCTGTTGAAACCATATCAGTATTTGTGTGAAGAATTACAGAAATAAACATTCACTTTTTGAGTTAAGAAGCCATATTCTGATGACCTTTAAATTCTGATAATAATCAAGTTCTGATGCTTACGTGGAAGTGTTTATTTCCTTGATTTATTTTTAGGTCAATACTTGAACGATTATATTTTATCAAAATGTTGGTTAATATGAGATAAATTAGTCATAGTCATTATGGGTTAGTGGTTAACGTGTATGTCTTGAAAACCTATGTGCACAGTAATTGTTCATTATTTCCCGTGCCCATTAACTCTGGCTTTAGATCTTTTACTGACTGTTATTATTACACATTGGTCTAGGGAGACGAGGTATCATTATTTTTACTTGTAATTATTAAATACTCATCACGTCTCTTGGTATTCTATTGGCTATTTAAACCAACTATTCATTCCAGCCAATACATCTTCAATTTTTCTCACAAACTCACTCTTTTTTCATACTCATCAAAAACATGGTTCGTTTCAACTTGCTCCTGAACTATGATACTTTCAATATCGAGTTGAGTTGTGATGATTGGCGACAGGAGTGACATGTAACTGTCATTCCTGAAGAAATCATCTGGAACTCAGTTCCACAAGAGGTTCACACAGACCTCTTATTCTTTTATATGGAATATCATCTCCATTGTGATCATATGGAAGAGGAAAGGAGAGAAGCTCTCCGTCAGCAAGAACGGATCATCCGTCTTGCAGTGCTCTTCGTCAGCAGCAGAAGGAGCTAGTCGTTAGGTCTTCTTAGACTAGGACTAAGGCTGTTGATGTTAAGAATTCTTAGAATAGGACTATCTTGTAATTTTTACATGTAATTGATAAATTTCATGAAATGTACTCATCTGATATATTAATGAAATTTCCTTTAAATTGCAAGATTTGGTCTTTGTTTCTCAAATTATGTGACTGTTCATGTTTTAATTGCAATTTGTTAATCTTTACTTCATCATTTTTAACTTTATCCTGTGATGAATGTTTTGATTTAATAATGGTCAATAATAAATTTTGATGGTTTGAGGAAATAATTGAAGCACGGGTTCATGCATCTGAACCTGTGATAAGTGCAACCTTCTTCTTCTAGAGCAGAGAGGACTAAGATAGTACCTCAGTCACAGCAGAAAAGAAGGAGGATGATTCTGAGAGATGAATTAGAAGATGAGGCACAGGTTCAAACATCAGAACCTGTTGCAAAAGCAGCTGAGGAAGTGTCTCCTCTAAAAACGAAGGGAACTGGGAGTTCTAGGCCCCTCAAAAGGCTTAGAAAGATACATTCTGATTTTAAAGCTCCCAAAGTCTCTCCACCCTTAAAGAGAGTGAAGAAACAAAGAGCTAACAGGGACATAGCTGAGTCAGATTCAGAGGATGTGGAAGCAGTAGCTAAGGAAGGGGATCAGGAATCTCTGATCCCAAAGGAGCCAATTGTGATTGAATCCCTTCCATCTACACAACCAGAATTTGCTGAAGCCACTGAATCTACACCTCCACTGTCACCAATTCAAACTGAAGAAACTGCTCAAGGCAGAGTACCTACACCTCCTGTGTCTCCTATTATTGATCATGTACATGATGAAGACTCAGGTACAAGTGATGAAATAGATATTCACAACTTAGTTGTGCCTAAGGTTCTGTACTTGGAAGCTCCAACCATTCTTCAACATACTTCACCAACAACACCAATTTTAGATGCTGATATTAATGCAAATATTGCAACAACACATCCTCTGAATCTAGATGATGAAGATCAGATATTAGGTGAGTATCAGAATTTGGATGTTAATCAGAACTTAGAGGATGATTTTGAAACCTCTATAGCCTCACACATTATCATTTTATCAGAGGAAGCTGATTCTGCAGGCTCTGTAAGTTCTGATGCTGCAAATGCTGAAAATACTGGTGAAGCTTCTATAAATCAAAATGCTGATGCAGCTGGTCCTTCTGGACATGCACCTCAACAAGTTCTAGGCAAAGCTGATCTAATCAAGAAATTTGTTAGAGAGGATGCACCAGTACCTTAGAGTGAAACTCCAAGAGGAAAGGAATGGACCAAGGAGTGGAACAAAGTTGATTTTGTTCCAACTGCAAATATTCTTGCTGAGCACCTGGCCAAAGCTGATGAAATGCTGTTAAATGATGATTTCAAGGCACAACTTAGAGTTACTGCATTGAGTACCAGGCACCTTCAAGGTCAACACTCAATAACTCAAGCCAAGGTGAACAAAATTCAAGAAACCCTGATTCAGCAAGACATGAATGTCAAATTGGAAAAGAACAGGTTTTTTAAGCCAGCCTTTGACCGCATTGGGTATATAGAAAAGACTCAAGAAAAGCAGCAAGCTCAAATATCTGATATTTTAAAGAATCAAGCTGTTCAACAAGATCAACTCAATGAAATCCAAAACTCTGTGGAATTGCTTGTCTCTCTCCTTCTACCAGATGATACCAAAAAGGGGGAGAAAGTGATTAAGTCCAAATGCAAAACTGATCAACCACTGAAGGGTAAGGATGATGATAATGAAGGCTAGGGAAACTCTAAAAGGGGTAGAGGTCATGGTCAAGGCAAAGGCTCTTCATCTATGAAAGCAGGAACTTCTACACAGAGATCAAGTTCTGATGCTGATAGAAGAAAAAGTTCTGATAAACAAGTTATGACTAAGCTTGATGTTCTGATACAGGGTGAGAGTCAAGAATCACAGAAGTTTATGCAGACACTGAAGCTTAAGGGGAAAGAAACAACAGTCTACTATCAAGACCCCAAGTTACAGAAGCTGGATGAAGAAATTTCTAAAAGACTATTTCTCAAAGACAATCCAGGAATGGACTTTGAAAGTCTGAAGGAAGAAGAAGCCAGACTTAAAAGCAGAAAATGTCAAATCCAAGTGTAAAGCTTCTATTATTGCAAAGAAACCTCCAAAGCCTAAGGGTATTATGATTAAAGAGAAGACAAACTCTGAGGCAACCAAATTTGAATCCAAAGCCAAATCACAAGTAGAGGTAGATCCAAGATTCAAGGGCAAAGCTAAAGTTGATGATTATGTAAAATTCTATCTGCCAACCATGGATGAACAAGTAAATTCTGATGAAGATACTAGTCTGATTTTGAAGAAGAAGAAGAATATTCAAACAACCTCTGACAAAGCTCATGTTGTTTAAGATCAGGACTTAGTAAATTCTGATATGACAATGAAGCAAGCAACCTTTGACAGAGCTCAAGTTGGCTTGATATCAGAATTTAAAGGAAAGGAAACCTCTGACATTGCTCATGTTAAACCTTCAAAACTTCTACTACCTGGGTTCACTAAAGCTCAACTATCTACTCAACCTTTGAAGACTACATCAAGTGGTTTTGAAGCAAGAGTTATTTGAGGGAAGGAAGCTAGAGATAAAACAGGACTGGGTAATGCTGATGAGAGAAGAGTAAACAACTCTACCTTAGATCCTACATCTCTTTCTGAACCAGGAGTGGGAACAACTCCTGAAAGATTGAATCAACTGGAGTCTGTACAAATGGTCTACCATTCTGTATTAAAAGAAGAAATCATGTTATATTTCATGACAGGTGGGAGGGTATTCCATATAAGAAAGGATGTTATTCGTTTAAAGTACTTTGAAGAATTGCAACATGTGCTATTTCTACTTCAAGTGAAGAACAGATCAACAGATGGTGTTTCCAGATACATAAGGTCTAATATTGAAAGACAGAAGAAACTTTACTCTGTAAAGTCTGACAGGCCATACTATCCTAAATACAGAGCTCACAATGGTGAACTAGTTGAGATGAAGCCTAATACTGCCAAAATCACTACATTTCTTGGTATTAAGGGACTTGAATTCAATCTAGAGTCTGATAAAGCCTATGTCATCAGACTGGATCATGATATAAGGAAAGCAAAAATAAATGATCTCAGGGCTGCTATCTTTCAAACAGGTGAAGATACAGTTGAACTTAAAGATGTAAAAAAGGAAGATGCATAATGAACTTGAATATGCTGAGAGAACTCTTTTGAAGAAATATCTCAGAATAACTCCTGACATTAAAGAGATCACACACTGAAGACAAGTCAAGAACTACAATTGATAAATTTTGAAGTATATACAGGCTAAAGCTAATATCAGACTTTAAGGATGGTAAAAGCTACAAGGACTGTGAGTTGTAGTTATTTAGTTAAATTCTTATATGCATTTGTACTTAATGTTTTTTACATCATCAAATATCTATTAAACTTGTATATTGTGCTAATTTACAAGTTGGGGGAGATTGTTAGATATATTTGTGATGTCATGTCTAATAATGATTTGTATTTAGTTTTTCAGATCTTGACTAACAGGACAAATCAGGACTTAACTAGAAATCAGTACTTATACTGAAGTCAGAACTTAAGATATCAGAACTTAAGATATCAGAAGATATTTATCAGGAGATAATATCAGGACTTAAGAAGACTTTCAGATAAGGAAGGCGGCTGATTGAAATGAAAGAAGATCAAGACTAAAATAAGAAGAGATATGCATGGAGAAGAATTCTATGAAGAATAGAAGATTTGGTGGAAAAGATAACTAGTTGATATATTTTAGGACACAGAATCATATTCGATATCAATTAGAAGATTATCTTGTAACTGTGTGTCTATATAAACACAGCATAGGGTTTACACTAGATGTGTTATCTTAATCGAGAATATTATTCATTGTAACCCTAGCAGCTCTCGTGATATTTGTTTATCACTGAGAGAGAACAGTTTCATTGTAATACTGTTTTATTAATAAGATTATTCAGTGTTTCATACTTGTGTTCTTAATTCGATTTGATTGTACTATACACTATATTCAACCCCCTTCTACAGTGTGTGTGACCTAACATCACTTTTCTTTTGCTCATCATCATCCCAATCATAATCTTTTGTGTTTATATTAGTTTTTGGTAGGAGGGCATCAACATTGTTGATATATCTTCAAAGAATAATGATCATCTCAAGGTATTCATCAATTTTGATCATCTTGGTCTTCAAATTTATCTCAATGATCATCATGGTCTTTTTATTTTTCATCACACAATGTTTTGGGATAAAAAATATGACGCCCCCAAATTCGGGGTCATGGATTTAGGAGGCCACGCCATTTTGAATCTTGTTTTAACACTTATCTTGAACAATAATACAAATACTCACGCATTTACGACACCACATTTACTATTACACACACACAAGTTATTGTTTTGTAAACGAGACAATACATTACTAAAATTCTTAAATCCACAAAGTGATAGTTATTACAAACCAAAATTAATTAAGTCTTGCCATGGATATAACCTTTATTTAAGGTTAGATCAGCGAACAAATAAACGTTTTTTTATAAATATCTTACATAAAGTCATACTTATATATGAGCCAAACCAAAAACAGCTAAAAACTGAACCAGCTCATATGTGCTATGTGTGGCACTGCACCAAACAACCTACGAAAAAGCTACCCATTTCGTACGTGCTTTCGGGCTGTCATCTTTCTGATCGGCATCTTGGTTAACTGTTGTGTTGTGACATTTTAAAAAACAAGTGTGATTTATATTATCCAGCATAATAATCAACAGTGTGAAAAGACTGTTAAAGAAATTATATTAATCCATTTAAGGATAGGTATTTATTCGAAAGTAATTTTCCTGGTGATACACACCTCTTTTCGAAAAAATATCTTTTATTAACTCATTTAGTCTGCGAATACCTTTTTAGCACTCCAACATCTAGGCTTGGCTTACAGTATTGCATATCAACTCCATTTGAAAGAATATGACATTCACTGGAGCCCCTATTATACGATGATCAATTATATAGTAGAATATTATCATTGTTCTCTACTAGTAGAAGGACGACTCCCATACATCAAGTTGTCACCCTTGTTGCATTTAGGCATATTATTTGTGGCCCATACTTCCAGGTGTTGGGAATATGTTGTGTACTTGATGATCAGATTAACAAAACACCTTAGTAGATTCAACTTAGTGTAAATTGTAGCACTCGACAGATGTCCAAATATAGTCCCGACGGATGAACCTTATAGTCCCGATGGATGACTAATTGACATCTATCGAGTGAGTAACTTATGTAATAAATAAGTACTGTAGCACATTTCTGCAAATAACTTTGTGCAAATTCTGTAAGGATATATGAGTCATGTTGACTACTAGTGGATATGCAGAATAGGTTGATTAATTGTAAATAAGTGATGTCTTGTAATTCTGTATAAGTGAAATAGAGTCAAGTGACAATAGCTATCCGACGGATGATCAACAAAGCTATCCGACGGATGATCAACAAAGCTACCCGACGGATGATCAACAAAGCTACCCGACGGATGTTCAACAAGACTTCCGACGGATGATAAAATTCGAATATTTGTTGATAGTGACAACACAGTCACATGCGTCGGGTGTTTGCAAAAGGAATGTGGCAGCCTGTTAAGCAGGAATTTGAGAACAAAGAAGCATTACCATTTCCATGCAATTATGAAGATGTTCAAAGATGCTAGAACAGAGTAGTGAAGTAGCATGGAATTAGACTAGATATGTTTTGTTTTATTATCTTGTCTTATTATCATGTGAACTTGGTGATATATAAACCAAGTGTAGCTAGTAGAACAATTAACTAAGCAAACACATTTCAAAGAGAGATAGATAAAGCTATACTTGTTAAGAATCTCTCTGTAGTTTGATTGTTCAACTTGTAAAGCAGTTGTGAGCCATTTTAGCTTCACAGAGTTCTTATTGATATATATATATATATATATATATATATATATATATATATATATATATATATATATATATATATCTCTGGTGGATACTTTCAAATCCACCAGAAAGTTTTAAAAGCACTTGTTTTTATTACTCTCATATTTTATCAAGCAAGAACAATTTTAGTTTTGAAAAAGTTGTCAGAATTACATTCAACCCCCCTTCTGTAATTCTTGTTGTATTATTAGGGACTAACAATTGGTATCAGAGCAAGTTCTTGAAGTACAAAGAGTGTAAAGATCACAATAAACAGCAAGATGAACAAGAAGGATGTTGGAGTCAAAATTCCTTTTTCTGGACAAAAAATAATTACCACCATTGGAAGGTCAAAATGCATATTCATCACATCTTCTTTCCCAAGATGAGGCCTATGTGGATTGCATAGAGAGAGGTTGTCATGTACCAACGAGAGCTGCAACTGGAAATGAGCCATCTGTTCCCAAACCAAGGCATGAATGGTCAGACCCTGATATTGAACAAGTCAGGAAAGACAAGAAGGCCATGAATATTCTATTCAATGGAGTTGATGGTGACATGTTTGATAACATCATTAACTGCAAGACAGCCAAAGAAGTTGGGACACCATTTAAATAATCTGTGATGGCACTGAACAAGTTAGAGAAAACAAAATGCAGTTACTAATTCAGCAATATGAGCATTTCCACTGTGAAGAAGGTGAATCTCTCACAGATATCTTTAGTAGATTCCAAAAGCTACTAAATGCTCTGAAGCTGTATGGAAGAGTCTATCAAACCAAAGACTCTAACCTCAAATTCCTGAGATCCCTTCCAAAAGAATGGAAACCAATGATAGTCTCTTTGAGAAACTCACAAGAATACAAGGAATTTATAGTAGAGAGAGACTGTATGGAATTCTGAAGACTTATGAGCTTGAAATAGAGCAAGATGAAAGGATGGAGAAAGGGAGGAAGAAATGAGGGTCCATTGCACTGGTTGCCGAGTTAGAGAAAGAGAAGGAGATGAAGATAGAAGCTGTTGAATCTACATCAAAGGTCTGTGAAAGCAAGGGCAAAGGGTTGGTAGCTGATAATGAAGATCCATTGAGTCAAGATGACATGGATGATATTGATGAACACTTAGCATTCTTATCCAGAAGGTTTGCCAAGCTCAAGTTCAAAAATAACTTTGGAGCTGCTAGGCCAAATAGAAACATGGTGGATAAATCAAAATTTAAATGTTTCAAATGTGGCTGAACTGGTCATTTTGCAAATGAGTGCAGAAAGTTAGATTCCAACAAGAAGAAGTTTGAGCCTGTTGATTATAAACAGAAATACTTTGAGTTGCTCAAGCAAAAGGAAAGGGCTTTCACTACAAAAGAAAATGACTGTGCAACTAATGAATTGGATGAAGATGAAGAAACAAGCTATGTCAACCTAGCCCTGATGGCCAAGTCTGATGAGGCAGAAACAAGTTCTTCAAGTAATCAGGTAATCACCACTAACCTAGCACATTTGACTAAAGATGAGTGTAATAATGCAATCAATGACATGTCCACAGAATTATATCACTAGCGTGTTACTCTTAAGTCCCTCACTAAAGAAAATGCTAAAATTAAAGAAAACAATTTATTTTTGAGTGAGAGGAACAATGTGCTAGAGTCTCAATTCATTGAATTTGAGAAATTGAGAATTGATTGTAAGATTGCTAAGGATGAATTAACTGAGTCATTGAAGAAAGAAGAAATTTTGAAGAAGCAGCTTGAATGTGAACAGGTAGTGATCAAGGCATGGAAATCATCCAAAGATGTCCTTGCTCAAATCACTAAAGTTCAAGGTATTGAGTCCTTTTGTAATGCAGCCTGGAAGAGAAGCAAGGAGAAGATGGAATCCAATTTTGTTGAAGGACTGTCTACAGATTTGGACTCGACGGATGATGAAGATCATCCGTCGGATAGTCAAAATGATTATCCATCGAGTGAAAGAGAGCCACATCCGTCGGCTGTGAGTAAACCAGTGAGCAAAGCCAATCTAGCCAAGCTTAATGAGAAATATGGATCTGTTTCCAAGAACTTTGTTCCAGGAGAATCAAGTTAAGTCAGGAAGGAAAAGAAAGTCAATGTTGGTCATCTTTCCATCAAGCAATTGAATGAAAGATTATATAAAAGATTGAGGTTAAAACAGATGCTAAAAAGAAGAATAATAGAAATAGGAAAGTAGGAATCAACAAACATAACAACTACACATCTGATAAATTTGCTCCAAGAAAAATCTGTGCTAATGTGGTAGTGTTAATCATTTGTCTGTTAATTGCAAAATTTCCATGCCTACTTCCATGACTGTACCTCCTTCTTTTCCCAACATGAATGCCATGTATGCCATGCCTATAAATGCTATGTCTGCTCAGAATATGAATGCACAATTTGCTACTATGCCATTTGCACCTAATCCTTATTATGCTGCATTTAGTATGCCTCAAATGCCATTTAGCATGCCTTACTGGAATAACATGTTTTCAAATAGCATGCCTTTTCCTGTTAATCAAAATATACATGATAATTCTGTTCAAATTACTGGTTTCAAAGGTCCAACTCAAATGACTAAGGATCAATCAGAAATTCTCAAGTCTAATGAGATTAAACCTAATAAACCACAGAAGAAAGCTAACAAGGCAGGACCCAAGGAAGCTTGGGTATCAAAATCAACTTGATTTGATTTTTATGTGTACAGGGAAATAGAAAGAATTTGTGGTATCTGGATAGTGGGTGCTCAAGGCACATGACTGGAGATTCTACCCTGCTCACTGGATTTAAGGAAAGAGTTGGCCCAAGTATTACTTTTGAAGATGACATCAAGGGTTTTACTGTGGGACATGGCTTGATTTCAAAAGACAATGTCATCATTGAAGAGGTTTCCCTAGTGGATGGTCTCAAGCATAATTTGTTGAGTATCAGCCAACTTTGTGATAAGGGCAACATTGTAACATTCAATTCAGTAGCCTGTGTTGTGACAAACAAAAGGAGCAACAAAGTGGTTCTCACTGGAGTGAGAAAAGGGAATATGTATCTAGCTGACTTCAACTCATCAAATGCAGAATCTGTCACTTGCCTCCTCAGTAAAGCAAGTCAAGATGAAAGTTGGCTATGGCACAAGAAGCTGTCCCATATAAGCTTCAAGACCATGAATGAGCTTGTCAAGAAAGAACTGGTTAGAGGTATCCCTCAAGTGGAGTTTATAAAAGATGGATTATGTGATGCTTTCCAAAAAGAAAAGCAGATTAAAGCATCATTCAGAAAGAAACTTGATTCAATAATTAAAGAACCTTTGTAATTGCTACACATGGATTTGTTTGGACCAATCAATGTGTTGTCCATCTCAAGGAAAAGATTTTGCCTAGTAATTGTGGATGATTTCTCAAAGTTCTCTTGAACATATTTCCTAAACTCTAAAGATGAAGCTAGTGAAATCATTATCAATCACATAAGGCAAGTCAATAATCATCGTGATTTTAAGGTAAGAAGAATCAGGAGTGATGTAACACCCCCAGATCCGGGGTCAGGGATCCGGGTCGTCACGGTCTTTCTTTCCACATTATCACTTCACTTAATTAATAATAAATAACCTTATGCTGTGACCCCACACTAACACACACCACAACCCGTTATAGTCTCAGAGAAGAAATTGAAATAAGTACAAGTCCTTGAATCCACAATTAAAAGTTATTACAACCCAAAATGATTACTTGATAAATTTACAGTTAATTGCCATTATCTGCCACAAGTTATCATTATACATAATTGATTCTCAAAAGTAGAATGCCTGATCTACCAATAGATCTACCTCTGCAGCTATAGCAGCTACAACATCAACGGGAAGACACGGGACGCTTCCCACGCGCTTGCGCTGGGTCTGCTGGAATCTGGCCATCTTTCCTAACTGTTGTTGTGTGATGAAGAAATAAAGCAAGAGTGAGCCTTACAGCTCGCAAGATAATATATAGTGATAACAATAATACAAGTATCTAAATGGATACTTACTAGAATCCTTTATCATGTGTAAGGTAATTACTTACTGGGTATAAGTTTTAAAAGAAGATGAAGTTACCAATTACTTCACTACACTTATACCATTTTAGAATCTACTAGAACTACTACTGTTCCAAGTATAATAAGATTCGAGAGGTCATCCCATAGATGAGACCACAAATAATACTTGAAAATATTTGATTTTTGAAATATTTTGAAAAGAAATGAAGTTACGAGATACTTCATTCAATGGATACACCAATAAAACTGTTTGACCCTGTCAATGCTTCGGCAACCACCCATTCGTAGCCTTTCGATCGAAATGCTACGGGTAGTGTTGCAGAATTATCCAAATGGATGATGAACTCATTACGGGAGTTTGCCGCGCCAGGAAGACCACTTACGATGATCAGTCGTAGTAGTACAACCCCACCATTTTCTACATGTAGAGGAGAACCTGTCGGATTTACTTGTCAACCGAACACTGAACTCCTAAGGAATGGACCGCCTTAGCGGAACTTCCAGGCCATTTGGGCCAATATAATAAGGCTAGGCCGGCGCTACTCGACCACTTACGCCACTCCTAGTTCAGATGAAATCCATGACTCTGAAACGTAAAGCTCGTCCCCACTTTCCCCAAGTAGAAACTTGTTGATACGGCTCCACCAAGAAGTCGTATCTAGTTGGAAAGGAAAACTCACTGATATTTCCCAGGCGATGCCTGTTAATGGATTAACTTGTTCCAAGAATTTTACTTCCCGAGTGTTGGGTAAGTAATCAAAATTCTTTTATCAAGACATCAACCTTGTTGCGAATATAAAACACACCACAGAGCCGGATCCCTCAGGTTTTGAGCGAGTATTTAAATCCCCTTCGAAAGGAGGATCTTAAATATAAAAATGAGTTTTGGGATCCGCTCTAACTTTTAAAAATCATTTTGAAGGCTCGCGAAACATTTTTAAGAATGTTCGGAGTGATGTTGATTGAGTAAAATAAATCAGTCCCAATATATTAGAAAATATCTGAATATTATTATTTAAATAATATTCTCATAAAGAATAATCTTTATAAAAATAATTGAAGTAGATGTTGTAAAACTTATACTTGAAATGAATAGTAAATAATCAAAGATATACTTATACGAAAGTAATATCTTTATTTGAATATCAAAAGTAAGTTTGATTATCGAACATTATTCTTTAATAAAATAAAGAATATTAATAAATAATAAGCGGAGTCATAATACCTCGAATGAATATTATAAATAATATTCATTAAATAAAATAAAGGAGTCATACATCCTCAAATGAATATTCAAGTAATATTCAATAAATAATATAAAGGAGTCATAAGTCCTCGAATGAATATTCAAGATAATATTCATTAATAAAATAAAGTTATCGAATAAACCTTATTCAATTAATAGTTTTGAAAACTATAACCATATATATATATAAATATATATATATATATATAAAATCTACTCGGGATCCTCGACTCCCGGTTTTAGAAAATGTTTTCACCTTTGGGTCCCTATACTAAGGGTATATGCAAATTACCGTTATTCTCTAGCATAGGTATTATCAACTGAACCAACAGATATATATGGCAAAAATACAAAATAGGCATGCATATGTACCATATCACATGCTACAATATATCGCAAGAATTTGCTAATATAACCATCATGCATCTATTACAAGATAATGCATATACAAGTGTATACATCACAACAACAGTATAACGGGTAGAAAACTTGCCTGAGCGACTGGGGGTGATAAAAGGCTCGGGACGAGTCTGGTAACCTATAAATAACAAGTAAGTTGGAATTAAACCAAAGTCACTTGTAAATCTATACTTTAACTAACTTAGACTCTAACGCTTGTTTTGCGCTTACTGATTCTCTTAAGTCACTCGAGTACCCTCGGCTCCACCATTTTTAATAATTTAACCATTACGAGTTTTAAGGCGATTCCTTCGCGAGTGTCTTACCAACTGCCTAATACTCTTACCATAATTGTTTCATACACTAATTAGCCCTTTTTGGTCTTTAACCTATGTTTCAAAGTAAGGCGAGGGGAAAAGTCTCGTTCGTGAAACGCCGTTACTTAAAACGGTCGTTTCTCCTAAACCGTACATCGGAATCAAACGAACTACATATCAAAACGAAGCTCGTAACATGAACTATCTAAACATGGCAATGGTCATAATCTAGAAGGGAGTTCTCGGGTCCAAATGTTATGAACAAAAGCAGTCTAAAGTAAATCGGACATTACGACGGCTATATTTACGCGATTTCCCAAATTTAAACCAATTCAAAACAACCACAATTCAACCCCAATTCAAACCAATCAAAACTCCATCCATATTACTTTACAACAGCCCCAAATCAACTCATTATAATCAATTTACTTAATCCTAAAACTTGAATTTAAACTATACTACATTCTTTAATCAAATCATAAGATTTCAACATTCCAATCTCCACCATTTCAACCCAACTCTAAACCATCCATCATTAAGCTACTCTAATACCAAAACAACCAAAATCACCCTAATATACAAAGTAAATCTAGGGTTTGGAGATGATATACCTTCCTTGAAGTGGTGTGAGTAGCTAGGAAGCCTTAGGAAGCCTTGAGGAGTCTTAGGAATGCTTGGATCTTAAAGGAAAAGCAAGAAAATCAAGTTAAAAACCTTGAAACCACTATTCATTGTCTTCTTCATTGATTTATTGGAGAAGATAGAGAATGAATGGGATGCTTAAACTCATAATATAGCCATATCTATGCATAAGGAATACTAGGGAATTATCTTACCAATTTAGGAAGCTTGAATCTTGGTTTTTGAAATTTCTTCCCTTTAAAATTGTAAAAAGCCGAGAGCAATTTCTTGGTGAAGAGAAATATTTTGTGTTTTGTTTGGTGAAAATGAAATGATTGGCTTGGTGGATGAAGTTTTGTTTTTGTTTTGGTTAATTACCTTTTTAGCCTTAACTTTGTGTGGTTTTAATTCAACCACATCTCCTTCCCTTATGTCATGCTTATGTCATGCTCATGATGTCATCCTCCCCTCCTTGTCCTCTTCTCATTGGTTGGGTGACATCATCCTCTCTAATCCCTTTTGATTAACTTCCTAATTGTTTGCCTAATGACCGCTGATCTGTTATACGGTTCGCTTAACTTTCGTTTTCGTTTATCGTTTGAGGGATCATACCCGGGATATTATTACTTACGTTCCCTTAACCTTTCTCAATATATTATATTCCTTTTATGATCCTCTCTTATAATCCTTTAATTTAAATCCTTTTTATCCTGTTACCTTATACTCAATTCTTTCCGTATCTAGTGGATTTCCGGGAAAAATCAAAGTGTTCGGAATTGGATTCTAACGATCTTTACATACACTTATATACCATAAAGAGTACTAATAAAATCTCAGAATATCCATAACAGAACCCCTACATAGTGTGGCATGAAAAGTTTTCTCATTCAGCTAAAACACTATTCATAAGGGTTACAAAAAGTTCAAAATTTTGGGGGTTATTACAGTCTCCCCTCCTTAAAAGGATTCCGTCCCGGAATCAAATAGAAAACAAATGGGGGTACTTTTCTAGCATTGCGCTCTCTAGTTCCCAAGTTGATTCTTCCACATTATGATTCTGCCATAGCACTCTGACTAGCTTGATTACTTTGTTCCGAAGCACCTGCTCCTTCTTATCGATAATCCTTACTGGCTTCTCCACGTAAGTCAGATCTGGTTGCATATCCACCTACTCGTACTCCACTATGTGTCTGGCATCCCGATGATACTTCCTTAGCATTGACACATGGAACACATTATGAACTTGTTACAAGTTAGGGGGTAAGGCTAGCTTGTAAGCTAACTTTCCAATCCGTCTTAATATCTCAAAAGGTCCAATGTACCTTGGGCTTAGTTTTCCTTTCTTTCCGAACCTCATTAATCCCTTCCAAGGGGATACCTTTAGTAGTACTAAGTCCCCGACTTCATATTCCTTATCCTTTCGGGCTAGGTCTGCATATTTTTTCTGTCTGTCTTGGGCGGCTACAAGCCGTCCTCTGATTAGATCCACTATGTCTTTGGTTCTTTGGACCACTTCGGGTCCGAGCATTTTCCGCTCTCCTACTTCATCCCAGTATAAGGGAGATCGACACCTTCTTCCGTACAGGGCCTCATAAGGCGGCATTCCGATGCTAGCATGAAAGCTATTGTTATAAGAAAACTCGATCAACGACAAGTGATCATCCCAACTTCCTTTAAAGTCTATTGCACAGACTCTCAACATATCCTCTAGTGTCTGGATGGTCCTTTCACTGTGCCCATCCATCTGGGGATGGTACGCGGTACTCATGTTTAACTTGGTCCCCGCACATTCCTGAAAGCTCTTCCAAAATCTGGAGTTGAATCTGGGGTCTCGGTCTGAGACAATGGACGCTGGGACTCCATGTCGCGTCAATATTTCCTTAAGGTAAATGTCCACCAGTCTATCGACTGTGTATCTCTCATTGATAGGAATGAAATGGGCTGACTTTGTAAGTCGGTCTATAATTACCCATATGGCGTCATGATTGGCTTTCGTCCTTGGCAAGCCTACAACAAAATCCATCGCTATCTGTTCCCATTTCCACTCAGGAATCTCCAGGGGTCGTAAAAGTCCACTGGGTCTCTGGTGCTCTGCCTTTACTCTTTGGCAAGTCAAACATTTGCTTACCCATTCTCCTACGTCCCTCTTCATGTTGGGCCACCAGTAATATTCCTTCAAATCCCTATACATCTTGGTACTTCCCGGGTGAATGGAATACCTTGAACTATGGCTTTCATCCAAAATCTCATCTTTAAGCTCTTGAACGTTCGGAACCCAAATTCGGTAGGAGTACCTCATTATCCCTTTATCATCTTTCTCAGTATGGATCTCCTCTCCAGTCATTGACTTTCTGCCTTTATTCATTATTTTCTCTTGGCACAATCGGATCTTTTCCAATAACTCTGGCTGCATTGAGATCTCAAAAAGCTTTTCAATTCCGGTTCCGGTTATCTTTACTTCTATTTCCATTCTTTCAAAATCCCTGATTAACTCCTCCGAAGTCGTTATCATTCTGAGTCTTTCCTTTCTACTAAGGGCATCAGCCACCACATTGGCTTTCCCCGGATGATAGAGAATCTCACAATCATAGTCCTTGATTAGTTCTAACCATCTCCTCTGGCGCATGTTGAGCTCTTTCTGCGTAAATATGTACTTGAGGCTCTTATGGTCTGTGAAAATCTCGCACTTCTCTCCATACAAGTAGTGCCTCCAAATTTTTAAGGCAAATACTATTGCCGCGAGCTCAAGGTCATGAGTAGGATATCTAATCTCGTATTCCTTTAGTTGTCTTGACGCATACGCAATCACTTTACCATGCTGCATAAGCACACACCCTAATCCTTTGTGCGACGCGTCACTATATATCACAAAATCTCCTTTTCCGTCCGGCAATGCCAACACCGGGGCCGTTACCAACCTTTTCTTTAATTCCTGAAAACTGTTCTCGCATTTCTCCGTCCATTCAAACTTCTCTGTCTTACAAGTAAGTCGTGTCAAAGGGGCTGCGATCTTCGCAAAGTCCTGTACAAATCTACGATAGTAGCCGGCCAATCCTATGAAACTCCTTACCTCTGTGGGTGTGGTTGGCCTTTCCCAATTTGAGACCGCCTCTATCTTGGAGGGGTCGACCAATACTCCTTCTTTATTGATCACATGTCCTAAAAACTGTACTTCATTCCGCCAGAATTCACACTTCGAGAATTTGGCATATAACTGTTCCTCTCTGAGTATTCCTAGAGCTATCCTCAAATGCTCTGCATGTTCTGCCTCAGTCCTTGAGTAGATCAAAATATCATCGATAAAAACTATCACACACTTGTCCAAGTACTTCTTAAATACTCTGTTCATTAAGTCCATGAAAGCCGCTGGGGCGTTGGTTAATCCAAAGGACATTACCAAGAACTCATAATGCCCATATCTGGTACGGAACGCTGTCTTGGAAATATCTTCGGGTTTAATCTTTAGTTGGTGATATCCAGTTCTTAGGTCGATCTTGGAAAAATAAACAGCATCCTTTAGCTGGTCGAACAGATCGTCTATTCTAGGTAATGGGTACCTGTTCTTTATGGTTAGCTTGTTCAACTCTCGATAGTTGATGCACAGCCTCATGCTCCCATCTTTCTTCTTAACAAATAAAACTGGTGCTCCCCACGGAGACACACTGGGTCTTATCATACCCTTATCCAAGAGTTCCTGCAATTGGATAGCTAATTCCTTCATTTCTATCGGGGCTAACCGGTAAGGTGCTTTTGAAACTGGCGCCGTCCCGGGGGCCAATTCAATAGCAAATTCAATCACTCTATCGGGTGGTAATCCCGGAAGGTCTTGTGGGAATACATCTTCAAATTCGTTGACTACTGGAATATCTTATAAGTTGGGCACCTCCTTCTGCGTGTCCACCACATAGGCTAGGTAGGCCTCATTTCCTTTTCGTAGCATCCTTCTGGCCTGGGCCATAGTCAAAAATTTCTGCGTCTGCCTCTTTCCTCTAAATATAACTTCTTTCTTCCCTGGGATATTTAACTTAACTTTCTTCCCTTTACAGTCTATCTGAGCATCATTGCTAGATAGCCAGTCCATTCCCAAAATTACATCAAACTCCCCTAATTTAAAAGGAATCAGATCAACACTAAAAGATTGTTCCCCTATGCTATCTCACAGGCGGGGTGAATCTGGTTAACAGGAATAATCTCATGATTGGCTATTTCTACTTGTAAGGGCTCTATCAAGGGTTCAGCTTTAAGTCTTAATTTACGCGCAAAGTCCCTTGATATAAAAGATTTAGTTGCTCCCGAATCAAATAAAACATTTGCACTGACTGAATTTAGAGAAAGGGTACCTGCTATCACATCTGAATCTTTCATAGCATCCTGGACTGTCATGTTGAAAGTCCTTGCAGTAGGTGGCTTATTAGAAGCAGCCCTGCTTGCTCCGAAGCTGCTGGTTTGTTCATTGGGCATTCCCTCTTCCAATGACCCGGGCGTCCACACTGATGACAAGTGGTGGTTGAAATGACGGCAGGGGCTGACGAAGGGCATTTGTGAGAATAGTGGCCCACTTGCCCACACTTAAAGCATGTTACTAGCTTTCCCTTACATTCCCCAGAATGCATTCTTCCACAAGTGTTACAGGCTGGCAATGGGGGTCGAGACTGGTTGGAATAGGACATTCTTGACTTCTGGCCGCTCTGGCTCACATTCACGCTCATTGGCCGCTTAAACCCAGTGTTCTTTCCCGGTAGGGACACTGCTCCTCGATTAAATCTAGTTGGGAAGCTCCTTCATGTGGAACCTCCACCCATGCTCATACTTTTCCTCTTTATTCCCTTCTTCTCTCTTTCCTTCTGCATCTGTTCACCTCCGGCTTCTACAATTGTTGCCTTTTGCACCAGAGTGGCATAATCCGTAAGCTCAAGGATTGCCACCCTATTCTGAATCCACGGTTTCAGTCCCTGCTGAAACCTTCTAGCTTTCTTTTCCTCGGTGCTCACAAACTCCGGCACAAACCTTGATAACTCGGTAAATTTCGCTTCGCACTCTGCTACTGATAAGTTATTCTGCTTTAGCTCCAAGAACTTGAGCTCCATCTGGTTTTCCATAAACCTCGGGAAATACTTTCCCAGAAACAACTGACTGAATCTCTCCCAGGTTATAATAGCATCTGTCTCCATGTTTTTCTTGGCCTCCCACCAGTAGTTAGCCTCTCCTTTCAGAAGGTAGGTAGCAAATACAGTCTTCTGTGCCTCAGCAATACTCAGAATCTCAAAGGATTTCTCCATTTCCTTTAACCATGCCCTTGCCTCAACTGGGTCGGCTGATCCGTGGAACTCAGGGGGCTTAAGGGACTTAAAAGCCCTGAAAGAGTTTGCCACAGTATTGTTATTTCCTTGAGGGGGTGGGTTGGGTTGACGTTCCAAGTTCTGCCTTAGGAGTTGCATGAACTGGCCCATGGGATCCATGCCTGGGTTTGGTACTGGTTGCTCAACCTCAGTTTCTCCTTCTTCAGCCTCTATCTCAAATCCCTCAACATCATATGTTTCCTCTTCCTCTTCATACAGGGAGTCATCCTGTTCCACATAATCCTCATCTCTCTCTTCACTGTGTTCCTGGTTCCTACCGTCCTGGTTATGGCTTCCCTGGTCCTCAGATCCAGGGTTCGCCCTAGTTCCAATCTTTCTTGGCGGCATGATACTGATAAAAAAAAATTATTGGGAAATTCAATGTTAGGTCACAATCATACACAACATTGTGCCTTGCACAATTCTATAATGGGGAGAATGTATCTCGCAATTTTATTATTTTATGACAGTTCTAATAAGAAGTGCAGTAATAATAATGATAAAAACAGTGATCTCGTCACTAAGGAACTGAACCGAAAGGAAACAAATATATACATAATGCGAGAAATACATAGTCTAATATGGTCAAAAGTACAACAGTGCTACAACCATCTGTCCCAAAAGTGATACACAAGAGTCTATCTGTCTAGTCAGAAAAAGGAATGCTATATACAAGTCAACTATCCCGGAAAATTGGCTCTTACTAAGGCCTCGGCTAACTAGACAGCTAGACTATTCCATCGTCAATCCTGAATCACACACCGGAGCGGGTCAGCTCACATACCCTTTCCATCGCATGACGGAAGATATAGTCGGCCTGCCGCCTGGAGATCCTACCATGCCTGTCCCCCTGGAGCGATCTGAGCCTCGCTCGGGACGTGAGCTCTATCCCCTAAGCTCCCTCCTCAAGGATCGGGGTATAGAAGCCCTAGTCTCATAAGCTCGGGTACGCCTACCCGCCCTCTCCGCATCCAACTCCCTCCTGGCCTCATCCAGTCGGGCCTCGGCAACAGCCACTCGGGTCCTCAGTACATCCTGAACATAGCCATGGGCTAACGAAGACTGCCTGTGGGCAGGGTCGAGAGGTGGTGAATCCGGAGCCGCTGGGGGTGCCTCCTCAGTCTGCCTAGGCTCGGAAGTATGGGTCTCTGAGCTGTAATCATAGGGGATCCAAGATAGTGGTGGAGGGGTAGGAGCTCTGACCACCGGAAGTGTGGGTAAAGGGGTACCAGCATACACTACCATAGGTCCGACACGCTCCTTAGCTACTGGGACCTCATCCGGGTCCTCCTCATCTGGAATAGCAATGACCTCTGTCTCTGACTCCTCTGAGGGGTCCTCCTCATCTGAAATAGCAATGACCTCCGTCTCTGACTCCTCTGAGGGGTCCTCCTCATCCTCCTCCATCTCAGGCTCCTCCTGATCCTCGACATCTAGTAGTGCCTCATCATGCTCACGCTCGAACATCTCAGGGTCCTCTATCTCATGCGCCTACACATTAAACGAGCTAAGTTACTATCATGATACTTATAAGGGTTCCCGTAAGGGTTTTAACTGTCAGCACTACTTTAAGTAGTCCGACCATGAACTTGGCAAGAGTTCTTATTATCTTTGTGAGTTTATTATTATATCGTCGCATCATCTCTGAGGTTTATAACGCTTAGCTCTGATACCATTTCTGTAACACCCCCAGATCCGGGGTCAGGGATCCGGGTCGTCACGGTCTTTCTTTCCACATTATCACTTCACTTAATTAATAATAAATAACCTTATGCTGTGACCCCACACTAACACACACCACAACCCGTTATAGTCTCAGAGATGAAATTGAAATAAGTACAAGTCCTTGAATCCACAATTAAAAGTTATTACAACCCAAAATGATTACTTGATAAATTTACAGTTAATTTCCATTATCTGCCACAAGTTATAATTATACATAATTGATTCTCAAAAGTAGAATGCCTGATCTACCAATAGATCTACCTCTGCAGCTATAGCAGCTACAACATCAACGGGAAGACGCGGGATGCTTCCCACGCGCTTGCGCTGGGTCTACTGGAGTCTGGCCATCTTTCCTAACTGTTGTTGTGTGATGAAGAAATAAAGCAAGAGTGAGCCTTACAGCTCGCAAGATAATATATAGTTATAACAATAATACAAGTATCTAAATGGATACTTACTAGAATCCTTTATCATGTGTAAGGTAATTACTTACTGGGTATAAGTTTTAAAAGAAGATGAAGTTACCAATTACTTCACTACACTTATACCATTTTAGAATCTACTAGAACTACTACTGTTCCAAGTATATTAAGATTCGAGAGGTCATCCCATAGATGAGACCACAAATAAAACTTGAAAATATTTGATCTTTGAAATATTTTGAAAAGAAATGAAGTTACGAGATACTTCATTCAATGGATACACCAATAAAACTGTTTGACCCTGTCAATGCTTCGGCAACCACCCATTCGTAGCCTTTTGATCGAAATGCTATTGGTAGTGTTGCAGAATTATCCAAATGGATGATGAACTCATTACGGGAGTTTGCCGCGCCAGGAAGACCACTTACGATGATCAGTCGTAGTAGTACAACCCCACCATTTTCTACATGTAGAGGAGAACCTGTCCGATTTACTTGTCAACCGAACACTGAACTCCTAAGGAATGGACCGCCTTAGCGGAACTGCCAGGCCATTTGGGCCAATATAATAAGGCTGGGCCGGCGCTACTCGACCACTTACGCCACTCCTAGTTCAGATGAAATCCATGACTCTGAAACGTAAAGCTCGTCCCCACTTTCCCCAAGTAGAAACTTGTTAATACGGCTCCACCAAGAAGTCATATCTAGTTGGAAAGGAAAACTCACCGATATTTCCCAGGCGATGCCTGTTAATGGATTAACTTGTTCCAAAAATTTTACTTCCCGAGTGTTGGGTAAGTAATCAAAATTCTTTTATCAAGACAGCAACCTTGTTGCGAATATAAAACACACCACAGAGCCGGATCCCTCAGGTTTTGAGCGAGTATTTAAATCCCCTTCGAAAGGAGGATCTTAAATATAAAAATGAGTTTTGGGATCCGCTCTAACTTTTAAAAATCATTTTGAAGGCTCGCGAAACATTTTTAAGAATGTTCGGAGTGATGTTGATTTAGTAAAATAAATCAGTCCCAATATATTAGAAAATATCTGAATATTATTATTTAAATAATATTCCCATAAAGAATAATCTTTATAAAAATAATTGAAGTAGAAGTTGTAAAACTTATACTTGAAATGAATAGTAAATAATCAAAGATATACTTATACGAAAGTAATATCTTTATTTGAATATCAAAAGTAAGTTTGATTATCGAACATTATTCTTTAATAAAATAAAGAATATTAATAAATAATAAGCGGAGTCATAATACCTCGAATGAATATTATAAATAATATTCATTAAATAAAATAAAGGAGTCATACATCCTCAAATGAATATTCAAGTAATATTCAATAAATAATATAAAGGAGTCATAAGTCCTCGAATGATTATTCAAGATAATATTCATTAATAAAATAAAGTTATCGAATAAACCTTATTCGATTAATAGTTTTGAAAACTATAACCATATATATATAAATATAAATATATATATATATATATAATCTACTCGGGATCCTCGACTCCCGGTTTTAGAAAATGTTTTCACCTTTGGGTCCCTATACTAAGGGTATATGCAAATTACCGCTATTCTCTAGCATAGGTATTATCAACTGAACCAACAGATATATATGGAAAGAATACGAAATAGGCATGCATATGTACCATATCACATGCTACAATATATCGCAAGAATTTGCTAATATAACCATCATGCATCTATTATAAGATAATGCATATACAAGTGTATACATCACCACAACAGTATAACGGGTAGAAAACTTGCCTGAGCGACTGGGGGTGATAAAAGGCTCGGGACGAGTCTGGTAACCTATAAACAACAAGTAAGTTGGAATTAAACCAAAGTCACTTGTAAATCTATACTTTAACTAACTTAGACTCTAACGCTTGTTTTGCGCTTACTGATTCTCTTAAGTCACTCGAGTACCCTCGGCTCCACCATTTTTAATAATTTAACCATTACGAGTTTTAAGGCGATTCCTTCGCGAGTGTCTTACCAACTGCCTAACACTCTTACCATAATTGTTTCATACACTAATTAAACCTTTTTGGTCTTTAACCTATGTTTCAAAGTAAGGCGAGGGGAAAAGTTTCATTCGCGAAACGCCGTTACTTAAAATGGTCGTTTCTCCTAAACCGTACATCGGAATCAAACGAACTACATATCAAAACGAAGCTCGTAACATGAACTATCTAAACATGGCAATGGTCATAATCTAGCAGGGAGTTCTTGGGTCCAAATGTTATGAACAAAAGCAGTCTAAAGTAAATCGGACATTACGACGGTTATGTTTACGCGATTTCCCAAATTTAAACCAATTCAAAACAACCACAATTCAACCCCAATTCACAACCCAATCAAAACTCCATCCATATTACTTTACAACAGCCCCGAATCAACTCATTATAATCAATTTACTTAATCCTAAAACTTGAATTTAAACTATACTACATTCTTTAATCAAATCATAAGATTTCAACATTCCAATCTCCACCATTTCAACCCAACTCTAAACCATCCATCATTAAGCTACTCTAATACCAAAACAACCAAAATCACCCTAATATAAAAAGTAAAGCTAGGGTTTGGAGATGATATACCTTCCTTGAAGTGGTGTGAGTAGCTAGGAAGCCTTAGGAAGCCTTGAGGAGTCTTAGGAATGCTTGGATCTTAAAGGAAAAGCAAGAAAATCAAGTTAAAAACCTTGAAATCACTATTCATTGTCTTCTTCATTGATTTATTGGAGAAGATAGAGAATGAATGGGATGCTTAAACTCATAATATAGCCATATCTATGCATAAGGAATACTAGGGAATTATCTTACCAATTTAGGAAGCTTGAATCTTGGTTTTTGAAATTTCTTCCCTTTAAAATTGTAAAAAGCCGAGAGCAAGTTCTTGGTGAAGAGAAATATTTTGTGTTTTGTTTGGTGAAAATGAAATGATTGGCTTGGTGGATGAAGTTTTGTTTTTGTTTTGGTTAATTATCTTTTTAGCCTTAACTTTGTGTGGTTTTAATTCAACCACATCTCCTTCCCTTATGTCATGCTTATGTCATGCTCATGATATCATCCTCCCCTCCTTGTCCTCTTCTCATTGTTTGGGTGACATCATCCTCTCTAATCCCTTTTGATTAACTTCCTAATTGTTTGCCTAATGACCGCTGATCTGTTATACGGTTCGCTTAACTTTCGTTTTCGTTTATCGTTTGAGTACTAATAAAATCTCAGAATATCCATAACGTTAACCCCTACATAGTGTGGCATGAAAAGTTTTCTCATTCAGCTAAAACACTATTCATAAGGGTTACAAAAAGTTCAAAATTTTGGGGGTTATTACAAGTGACCATGAAACTGAGTTCAAGAACTCTGTGATGAGATCATTTTGTGAAGGAAATGGGATTATGCATGAGCTTTCTGCAGCAAGAACTCCGCAACAAAATAGAGTAGTGGAAAGAAAGAACAGATCTCTTATTGAAGCTGCAAGGACAATGCTTGAAGAATCAAAGTTACCAATATATTTTTGGGCTGAAGCTGTGAACACTGCCTGCTACACTCAAAATATCTCTTTGGTTAATCAAGCAAAGTGCATGACTCCCTACCAATTATTCAAGAATAAGAAACCAACTCTAAATTTTCTTCATGTCTTTGGCTGCAAATGTTATATCTTGAAGATCAAACTGATCAACATAGGAAGTTTGATGCTAAAGCAGATGAAGGAATTTTTATTGGATATGCTGTGGGAAAAGCATATAGAGTCTACAATCTATGAACCAACATTGTTGTGGAATCAATATATGTTGTGTTTGATGACAAAAAGATTGAAGGACTGCAAGATGTAGATTTCCATGAGAGCCTCAAATTTGAAAATGTGGAGATGGTTAGTGATGACAGTGATGATGAGAGTGATCAAGAAATAGTAACTAAGGATAATGCAGAAAAATCTACAACTAATGAAGCTCATAACTCAATATCCGTCGAGTTACAAAATGCTTCATCCGTCGAGAGACAATCTGCCTTATCCGTCGGGAGACAATTAGCTTCATCCGTCGAAACACAAAGTGAATCATCCGTCGGAATATTAAGAGAAGCTGAAAGTCAGAATAGATCACCTACAAAAAGCTCCCCTTTCTCAAATCAAAGATTCACAAACTCAGGGGGAGTTTCTCATAATCAAAACTCAGTCACACATCAAGACAACAATGAGGCCCCTTCATCTAGAGCAAATCTACCTCAACAGAGAAAATGGACAAGAGATCACCCCTATGAGATAATTATTGGTGATGCATCTTCTAGAGTTCAAACAAGGAAAATAACTCAAGAAGAATGTCTATATAGCAGCTTCCTATCAAAGGAAGAACAAAAGAAGTTAGAAGAAGCTCTGTTGGATCCTGATTGGATTTTAGCTATGCAGGAAGAGCTAAACCAATTTGAAAGGAACAATGTATGGAAACTAGTACCCAAACCTAAAGGAAATAACTCAATTGATACCAAGTGGGTATTCAGAAACAAGATGGATGAAAATGGCATAGTTATAAGGAACAAAGCTAGATTGGTTGCTAAGGACTATTGTCAACAAGAAGGAATTGATTTTGATGAGACCTTTGCTCCTGTTGCAAGACTAGAAGCCATCAGAATTTTCCTAGCCTATGCAGCTCATGCCAATTTTAAAGTCTATCAAATGGATGTCAAAAGTGCCTTTCTGAATGGAGATTTGGAGGAGGAAGTCTATGTCAGTCAGCCTCCTGGCTTTGAGGATCCAAATTTTCCTGATCATGTATATTATCTTCTGAAAGCACTTTATGGATTGAAGCAAGCACCTAGAGCCTGGTATGACACTTTGTCAAAGTTTCTTTTAAAGAATCACTTCACTAGAGGTACTGTAGACAAAACTTTATTCTTTAGAAATGTTAATGGCTCTAGCATACTTGTTCAAATTTATGTACATGATATTATATTTGGCTCTACAGATAAAAAACTTTGCAAAAAGTTTGCCAAATTAATGCAAAGTAAGTATGAAATGAGCATGATGGGAGAACTAACTTACTTTTTTGGCTTACAAGTTAAGCAAGTTAGTGATGGAATATTCATTAGTCAAACCAAATGTACATTTATGATCTTTTAAAGAAGTATGAACTAATTGATTGCATCTCATGACCACTGCAACTAAACTTGAATTAAACACTACTGAAAAGTTTGTGGATATTTCAAGTTATAGAGGCATGGTTGGCTCACTTTTATACTTAACAGCTAGTAGGCCAGATATAATATTTGCTACATGTCTCTGTGCTAGATTTCAGGCTGATCCTACAGAATCTCACTTAATAGCTATTAAGAGAATTTTCAGATATCTCAAAGGTACGCCAAAACTTGGCATTTGGTATCCTAGAGATTCTGATTTTGATCTAACTGGTTATTCAGATGTAGATTATGCAGGTTGTAGAATTGATAAAAAAAGTACAATAGAAACCTGTCAATTTCTAGGGGACAAGCTAGTATTCTGGTTCAGTAAAAAGCAAAATTCATTTTCTACTTCTACAGCAGAAGCTGAATATATTGCTGCTGGCCGTTGCTGTGCACAGATTTTGTGGATGAAAAACCAATTGCTAGACTATGGTCTGCAAGTGGAAAGGATTCCTATTTTCTGTGATAACACAAGTGCAATTGCCATCACTGAGAATCCAATACAACATTCAAGGACAAAGCACATTGACATTAAGTACCACTTCATTAGGGAACATGTAATGAATGGTACTGTGGAATTTCATTTTGTTTCAAGTAAAAAGCAGCTTGCAGACATATTTACCAAGCCACTTGATGAATCAACCTTTTCAAGGTTGGTAAGTGAGTTAGGTATGCTTAATTATTCTTGAATTATTTCAGATCATTTTGCAAGATAAAATGCAGCCAGAAATTTAATTGATTTTTCTGCTTTGGATGAAATTTTGGCTAAGTCAAAATTTCCATCCCGACAGATGATCATTATCCATCGAGTCTGATCATTCGTCGGAATAGAATATTAAAATAAAAATCAATTACCTTTCTGGAATACTTTATTACCCGACAGATAAATTGGTTTACTCCCATCCGTCGAGTTGTCCAAATCATAGTCGTTAATTTTGTAAACATCATCCATCGAGTTTACTTACAGACTGTAAGTATATTACGACGGATGATTGATAGAATCTTGACAATTTGTTTTTAATTTAAATGGCTATTTGGGCTATTTTGATTAGTTCTTTATTACATTTGTTAGTTTATTTTTAAGAGAGTATAAAATCAAAATTCATTTTCATTTCTTCTCTTTTATCACTCTCAATTCAGTTGCTCTAACTCCCTTTCTTCTCCAAAGTAAAAGTTCACTCTTTAATTTCCTCATTCTCTAACAATGGCACCTGTAGTCAAAATTATGTCTCAATCTGGATATATATGTGAAGAACAACTTTGCAGCACTGGTGAATAAGGAGATTCCTCAGTCTGGAGAATTTCACAAGATGATGGATTTTGTGAAGAGCTGCAAACTCAGTTATGCCATGCTAGAATCACCCACTATATACTGTGAAGTTATGGAAGAGATATGGACAACTGCAGTGTACAACTCAACTGACAAGACCTTAACTTTCAGTCTCAAAGGTAAGCAATTTGTTGTTAATAGTGACATTGTTAATGCTTGCTTTAAAATTCCAGATAATACTGTTACTGTTCCACACACAGACACTGATATAGTTAACATGCTAAACTCTATGGGCTATGCACTTCCTACTTCTAAGTTAAGTGAGATTAGGAGGTTGGGTCTTAGAAAGGAATGGAGTTATCTGTGTGATGTGGTAACTAAAGCTTTTTCTGGTAAAATTAGCAATTTTGACTCTGTTAACATTTCTATGCTTAACATGTTTTACATGCTAGTTACTAATAAGTATTTTAATTTCAGTAACTTGGTCTTATTTGAGTTAGGGTATAAGTTAGCGGAACTCAATAAGAGGGGTAAGAGTGTGTATTAAGCTAGATTTTTCATGATGCTTGCTAACCATCTTATGGAGGATATTGTTATTAAGAACCCCACCAACAAATTGAATTATTGGGTTCAAGTAAGGAGAGTCATTATCTAAACAGGGCAAATTACCACAAAGATGTACCCCTCCATTACTTTCCAATCATGGAGGGACCTCAGGTAAGTGAGGTAAACACAACTATCTCCACAATTCCAACCTCACAAATTTCTTTGCTTTCAAGTGTAGCAATGGCATCTGTGTCAATGACCCAACAGATGCCTACCCAAGCTACCAAATCAAAAATCTCTAAAACAAAATCAAAGAAAGCCCCCTCTGGTGTTTCTCAAAAGATACCAGTTGCAAAACCTACCAAACACAGAAAGGGGAGTGTGAAGGTGGGTGAGTTGGGTGAGAGACAGGGTGACAGTCAAAGAAATCCTAAGGATAAGGCTGGTGAGATTAGTGTACCCAAACCTAGCCACACCATAGTTTCCCAACAAACTGTGGTTGTTAATAAGGATATTAGCTCATTTCTAGTTTCATCCTCCCAAAAGGATGTTACTATTGAAACAAACTCCCAACCAGGTGCACAGAACAAAAGGGTTAGGGACACAAGTTCACCACGGACTTATGCTAGAAAGGAGAAATCTAAAACCCTTGGGGATGCACAGGGCACACACACAGTGCAAACTGGAGCTAATGACCCAGTCACTGCACCTTCTCAAAGTCAGATTAATGTGACTCCAATAAATGTGGAGTCACAGCGAAAATCATCAATAAATGAAACCCCTCAAACACCAAATTATCCCATACACTCACTGGATGTGGACATGATTCATGCATCACAACCAAATTCTCCATCTTTAAATCTGTTGGAGAAGCCAAAAATCCAAGCAAGTGAGCATCATCTTTTAGATGATTTGTTGGCTCACTTACCTTTTCTTTCTGAGTCTGTTGAGACATCTGTGCCCAAGCTTTCATCAATCTACACAGAGTCTACAATAGTCTCCACTCCAAACTCATTCATTTCTACTCTCTCGATGGATATTGTTCATTCGTCGAGTAGTGATTGTATCCCGAGGGATGTGCCTAATAGCAGTCATCCGTCGGATAGTCAAATTACTATCCCGATGGATAATTCTCATCCGTCGGGAGTCTCTGCACAAATTTAAAGTTCAACAATTGTCACAAGTGCAGATGACTTAGTAATTGTACAATCACTCTTAGGACTGAGGGAAGGGAGTGAATTGAGTGAGAGTCTGGGTTGCTCCCAGGAAAAAAGAGAGAAAATGAGTGAAACAATGCAGTCCATTTCTTCAGGACTGGAAAAAGTGAGTGAGAAGAGTCCCACCTTAGATGGTGAAGGTGAGGGTGGGAAGCCAAGGGTAGCCCTTGATGCAAGAAAAGAGAGATAATGGGATAAATGCAGGTACAAGAGAGATAAATATGTACATCATTGCTAGTGAGGCAATGAATGTCAATGATGCAGACAGGGAGGGACTATCTCAGCATAATCAAGCTGTTATAGATTCCACCTCCTTGGATGCTAAGATATTTACTCATCCTGTTCCAGCATATCAACTTCTAGCTGGACAGGGCAATGAAAATGCAGAAAGGATGCTGAATTTGGTGCACACCATACAGTCAATGCAAAGAGGAAAAGATGCAATCACAGCCATGCCCTCTATAACTGGTGATGACATAGATTATGAGGCCGGTGGGTCATAAGAATTCTTTGGTGATGAGGGTGAAGATAGTGAAGAGGAGCCACCGGACATAGGGGGAGAAGTAGGCCCTAGTTCCAGATCTGGTATGCCAACATGGTCATTTTCAAAGAAATGTGATGAACATCGTTTCAAGACCATTCATATAACTCATCAGTCAGACATAATCTGCTCTACAATCAACAACAAATGCTAGCACCAAGAAGCTCCTACAAGCACACCGTGCTTCTCTTCAGTTACAATAAATCCAAGGCTTTTAACAAAGTCAGAATGTCTCTTCTATCAAAAATGAAGTTGATCAAATAAAGAAGGACATTTCAGAAAGATTGGATGTTAAACTTCCAGAAGCAACAATGATTGATATTAAGAGACAACTCATGAAGAACTCTGATCTTTCTACAAAAGTGGATTCCCTGGATAAAAGGATGATTGTTATGGAAGCTTCTCTGACAACAATTCATTTACATCAAGCACATCAAACATACTTTCTTCAAAAGCTAGTGGCAACACAAACCTCTTCCTCTACTTAACTTGCTGATAACAAAAAGGGGGAGAAAGAAAGTTCTATTGTCCCAATCAGTCAAGAGGGATTAGGAGTGAGTTGGAGCAGAAAGTGCTAAACATTCAAGCAAAGCAATTGTGCCAGCAATTGCCTTCACAAAGCGAGCTGCTATTGATAGCATTGATCTTATCAATCAAGCAGCAACCAAACTGAAAGCAGCAACTGAGAAGAAGCCAGTGAGCCCAGTAAATTGTAAGAAAATTGATGATGATATTCAAAGGAAATTTAGTCCAATTTAGAATCCAGACAAAACACTCATTCATCACTCTCAAGTCAAGAAAATTTCTGTGAATGAAATGAGTATGAATTATCTGGAAAAAGGCCAAACATCTTGTATCAAATCTCCAAAGGCAAATCTGATCATGAAGCCTAAAAGAAACTACTCAAAGTTCTCTGATAAAAATCCTTTGGACACTATGTATGAGACACCTAGGCCAGATAAAAAGAAGTTGTTGGCTAGGTCAATTGCATTTTACAAAGATCCAACTGATTCAACACTGAAAAGGAGAATTGCTAAAGTTTACAGAAATGGTAAAGAAATTTGTGTGGTGGCTGGACACCCTCAGTTTGTAGAAGCTAAAAAGTAAGAGAAAGAAAGAATCAGGAAAGAATAGAAGCAAGCTACCCTAGATGCTAAGAAGCTCAAACAAAAAAAAAGGAACAAGCTGCTATCTTGGCCAAGCTTCAAGCTGTGAAACCATAAATGAAATTTCTGCTCAACCATCTGTAATTGATGAAACTCAAGATCAGAAAGTGCAAGATGCACCTCAACAGAAAAGAACATTCAGATACAAGCTTCAAGCTAAAAGAAAATTAGACTTCAGTGATGAGTAAATGGAAGACTACATTCCAAAACAAACTATCACTACAACTCAGACATCCATGCCCTCTGTGGTACATGAGGAATTCACAGTAGATCCATTCAAGAACTTTCATGGTAAACCTATAATTCCTAAGGATGAGCCAATCGAATGGGATAGTCTACCAAATCCTGAATTAAATCTACCTCTATTCAAGAAGCCAAGGAAAACAAAGCTTAGAGAAATCAAGAAAGTGAAGCTTGTAACTCTCAGATCTAAGACACTAGCCAAAGTTCAACCCAAAGTCAACAAGGGAGATCTCTTGTATATCTGTGATATCAAGGAATTTTTTGATTTAAATCTCTACTAGGATGAACTGGAAGAAGTAAGAGGGATTGATGCTTACAGACATCTTCCTGAAAGGCTAGCGTTCAAGTACCAACAAGGAAAATAGACCACATGGACACTTCACAGGATTCTTCAAGAAAGACAATCTGTACTGATAAAGGTCTATTCATCCTTAAAGAAGAACTTTGGATTCAATGTGACTGCAAGAAGACTAGTTCTAAAGAAGATTGAAGAACTGAGGAGTATTAAAGCTAAAGATGCACTCCCAAAAGCTTTAACTATTCCTTACACAGGGAGTAGAGTGCATATAAGGCCCTATTGGCTGATGGAAGTTATGGATGAAAAGAGAGTAAGAAGATTCTTCAGATTAGAGGACCAGTTGAGTATCTCTAGCAATGAGACTCTTTTGGAAATGCAAGATATGCTAGATCTCTCAGAAGCTGATGAACTTGAAGAAATCCAGACAATCAAGAAAATAGATTTATTTGCTCAGACTAGAGGAGCACCTTGATAATGATTGTGAGCAAATGTTTGTACACTTTGACTTGTTCAATTTTCAGTAAATTATGCAGCACTTATCAGTTTTATCTACTATTTTTTTAATCTGTATTTTTAGGGTGTTTTGTTATCATCAAGTTTCTCTTAATTTATGGCTACAATTCTGGTACGCATAAATTGGGCGAGATTGTTGGAAATATGTTGTGTACTTGATGATCAGATTAACAAAACACCTTAGTAGATTCAACTTAGGTGAATTGTAGCACTCGACGGATGTCCAAATATAGTCTCGACGGATGAACCTTATAGTCCCGACGGATGACTAATTGACATCCATCGAGTGAGTAACTTATGTAATAAATAAGTACTGTAGCACATTTCCGTAAACAACTTTGTGCAAATTCTGTAAGGATATATGAGTCATGTTGACTACTAGTGGATATGCAGAATAGGTTGATTAGTTGTAAATAAGTGATGTCTTGTAATTCTGTATAAGTGGAATAGAGTCAAGTGACAATAGCTATCCGACGGATAAAGAATTAAACCTCGAATAATCTATTTTTAAATGAATATTTGAAATAGTAATCCTCAACTGATTTATGTTGAAGTAATTAAATTAAATTTTAAATAAATATTAAATGTTTGAAATTAATAATTAAGTAAACGTCTTAGAATACTTTTTATTTTAAATAAATATTTAAAATAATATTCATCGTTTAATTGAATAATATAAGTTGAGGGAATACGATCTTTTGAAATTATTTTAATAAAAATTCGAGGTATTTAATAATTCCTAAGAGAACAAAGTGTCCCTTAAAATAAATAGATACGGACTTTACTCCTCCAAAACATCTCCAGAATACTTATGGGTTTTTAAATACTACATACCGATCGACTCTCGGTCTACAATATATAAACCACGTAACTCGCTAGCGTTAACGTATAATACGATACATGATTTATTACAAACAATCTCGTCTTATAATATATAATAATTGAAATCATGGTAAACAAGGCATCATACGTAAATGCAGTAAATTATTTTCACAACACAACAATAATCTTCAATAGGGTTCGTAAAATTTCCTGGGGGTTTGAGGTGGAGGGTGCTCTCGAGTTTGTATGGTAATCTATAAACAAGAACATTATCGTTTCGTTAGTTCTTATTTGTATTTAACGTCGCTTTTTAATTATGCAACATTTTATAACTCATCCTACCCTCGTCATTTTATTAAAACGTGATGTTGGATTTTAATCGCAGCGGAGGCATGGTAAAACACTTTTACATATATATAAAATCCAAATAAAAGCATATAAATCATGGTAAAAACATAGGGATCGATTACTAACCTTTAATATGCGATCCAAGAGCAACGATCGGAGATCCTTTGCAGCTGCTCCTCAAACGTGAAGCACTCCACCGGTATCCACCAAGAAAACGACGTTAAGGAGGAGGAGGAGGTGGAGAGAATTAGGTTTTATAAAATTTTGGGGTTAGAATAAAAATAGGGTTTATAATAGTATATTTATAGGCAAAATTTTTAGCTGAAATTTTCCCATAAAATATTATTATTATTAACCCATTTATTATTCTCATTAATAATTAAAACACCTTTTAATTATTAATCCTTTTTCTAAACACTTTAGAAATAATTCTCTCTCTTGATTTAATTTCCAAAAATTAAATTCTTAATTAATAATATTAAGAACTTTTCTTAATTAATTTATAATCAATTAAATCTCATTTAATCAATTATTAAATTTGCCAATTAATTATTTATTTCACAAATAAATAATTATTAGCCATTATTAACTAATTCCTCCACCATTAAATCATTCTCCTTTTATGGTGTGACCCTGTATATTCAATATTAAGCCGGTAGTAGAAATAAATAATAATAAAACTATTTTATCAGTATTTATATAAATTCTCTAATTTATTAAATATGATTAATTAATTAATCATATTTATTCTACATCGTGAGGGATACTTCTCAGCATATCGCGACTATCCGGATAATACGAATTCACTGCTTAGAATACCAAGAACCTATTCAGTGAATAGTTACCGTACAATAAACTCCTTCTACCCTACAATGTGCTGATTAAATACAAGGCATGGAGCTTGTGTCAAGCCTATCTAATTTAATCACTTGCTTACCATTTACTATGCTTAGTTCTATACAAATTAGAAACTCCTTTCTAATTTCATTCACTCTGGCCAGAGATTCCTGAACTAGCATAAGTGGATCAGCCTTAAACATTCGCTTCCTTCACTGGAAGGGGTAGATCCTTTATTGATCATACACTATCTTCGTGTACAAATTCCTATACCCAGTAGAGCCCTAATAATTGTCCCTGGAGACTAAGAACTAAACCAAAGCATAGTTCAGTGTACACAAGATAACTATGATGACCTCAAGTCTATGGATACTTGTACAACTATCACTATGTGAACAACTGCTGACATGTGAGTGAACTCCATCAGTTGTTCAGCTGTGCGAGTCATGTTCAGTGAACTTATTCTATAATAAGCACCTACATACTAGCTATAGTGTCACCACACAAATATCTATGAGAACAGACATCCTTCATAATGAAGCAAGCATAGTATGTACCGATCTTTGCGGATTATTAATTACCAGTTAGTAATCCTATGACCAGGAACTATTTAAGTTTAGAGTTATCATCTTTTAGGTCTCACTATTATGATCTCATCATAATCCATAAAAGCTTTACTCTAAACTATGGTATATCTTATTTAAACACTTAAATAGATAGAGCCCGTAATAAAAACAAAACAAGTCTTTTATTAATATCAATGAAATCAAAACAGATTACACAGGAAGTTATTCCTAAATCCTAATACATGATTGGACTTAGGACATATTCCTTTCAATCTCCCACTTGTACTAAAGCCAATCACTCTGGTATCTAATACCCATCTAGTCTTTAAGACGATCAAAGTGGCTTTCAGAAAGTAGCTTTGTGAGTGGGTCTGCTATGTTGTTATGTGTGTCAACTCTATTTCAATACAACACAAGAAATGTTATCGCGCTCCCACTAACCCTTTTGTAGACGCATGGTTCATCTACGTTTTTTGATAAAATCAAACTCTTTGATTGTCTCATCAAAACGAATGTTCCATCTTTCGAGAAGCTTGCTTTAAACCACATATGGTTCGCAGCAGCTTACACACTAGGTTTTCATTTCTCTTGGAAAGAAAACCATCTGGCTAATTGCCAGATCTCATAGTCGTAGTAAGCAGCTATCGCAAGCAAAATCCGAACTGATTTTAACAGGGCTACAGGTAAAAGGTTTCATCAAAGTCAATCCATTGCCTTTGTTTGAATCCTTTTCCCAAAAGCCTGGCCTTAAAGGTCTCCACCTGGCCATCTGCTCTAATCATTCTTTTGTATCCCGTATACATAGATTTCATTCTGGATTTCATGGCACTATGCCATTTCTCTGAGTCAACACTACTCATAGCCTCATTATAGGTCACAGGGTCGTCATCATCAATGATCGACAACTCATTGTCATTCTCAATGACAAGGCCATATTACCTCTCAGGTTGGCGAGACACTCTCCCTGACCTATGAATGGGCTGTTCCACAAAAGGTTGTTCAGTCAGAACAGGTGTTTCCACTTGATCCGTAGCAGTTTGTGCTTCTTGAACTTCATCAAGTTCAATTTTGTTCCCACTGTTTCCTTCAAGGATAAACTCCTTTTCCAAGAAGGTAGCATGTCTGGAGACAAACACCTGATGATCGATGTAAAAGTAATACCCTAAAGTCTCTTTAGGATATCCCACAAAATACATTTTACGGATCGATATTCCAGCTTATCTGGGTCAACTTACTTGACATAAGCTGGACATCCCCAAATCTTAACGTGTTTAAGACTCGGTTTCCTTTCTTTCCATATCTCATACGGAGTTTGAGGAACAGATTTGGAAGACACCTTATTCAGTAAGTATGCTGAGGTTTCCAATGCATAACCCCATAGGAATACTGGAAGATTCTCATAGCTCATCATGGACCGAACTATGTCTAACAAAGTTCAATTTCTCCTTTCAGATACCAATCTAGAGGAGTCCACTGGGAGACTATACCATTTACTTTGAGATAATCTAGAAACACTCCTTTAAAGTATTCACCACCTCGATCTGATCGAAGAGTTATAATACTATGTTTGGTTGTTTCTCCACTTCATACTTATACTCTTTGAACTTTTCAAAGGCTTCAGACTTGTGTTTCATCAAACACATATCCGAATCTAGATCTATTATCCATGAAAGTAATGAAGTATGAAAATCCACCCATGGCTTGCTTAGACATTGGTCCACATACATCTGTGTGTACCATTCCTAGCAAATTTGCAGTCCTTTTTCCATGTCTACTAAATGGAGACTGCAGTGCCATAATAAAGTGAGATTTTCATCATCCCTTTTCTTTTATTAGTTTTTTCAATCTGAAGTAAATTATGTCATATATATACAGACCATTATTTAAAGCACCACGTCCATAAAGAATATTATCTCTAAGAATATAACATTCATTATTCTCAATAATAAATGAAAATCCAGCCAAGTCTAACATGGGAATAATATTCCTCACAATCGAGGGAACAAAATAACAATTATTTAAAACAATAGTCTTGCCCGTAGGCATATGTAAATGAAATGATTCTACATCTACAGCAGCAACTCTTGCTCCATTTACCATCAGTAGAATCACCTCCTCTTCTTCAAGAGTCCTACTTCTCCTTAGTCCCTGCAACAAATTGCAGATTTGAGAACCACAGGAGGTATCTAATACCCAAGTAGAAATTTGATTTAATGACATATTCACTTCTATCATGAACATACCTGAATCAGAAGCGGTAGTCTCACTACCCTTCTTCTTCTTCTTCAATTCTGCAAGGTAAACCTTGCAGTTCCTCTTCCAGTGCCCCACCTTGTTACAGTGAAAGCAAACAACTTTGCTCTTGGGGTCTTCGGCTTTTGGTGGAACCGACGTTTTCTCACCTACTTTCTTCTTCTTGGAAGAGTTCCTCTTCCTTTTCTTAGGATTGGAACCTTCACCAATTAGAAGAACAGAACTCTTCTTAGGGGAAAATTCGATTCCGCAGTCTTTAACATATTGTGGAGTTCAGGCAGGCTGACATCCAACTTATTCATGTGAAAGTTCACAACAAACTGCGAGAATGAACTCGGAAGCGATTGCAAGACCAAGTCTTGGCTCAGCTCCCCATCCATGGCAAAACCAAGTTGTCCAAGACGTTCAATCAAATTGATCATCTTAAGTACATGGTCATTCACAGATGATCCCTCAGACATCCTACAACCGAACAACTCCTTCGATATCTCATATCGAGCTGTCCTCCCTGCCACATCATACAACTCTTGTAGATGCATGAGGATAGTGTGAGCATCCATATGCTCATGTTGCTTCTGTAGCTCAATGTTCATGGAAGCTAGCATGATGCATTGAGCAACATTTGCATCATCTAACCACTTATGATACACAACACGTTCATCATTATGTGCATCACTAGCAGGTTCAGTAGGCTTAGGTGAGTCAATCACGTATTCCAGCTTCTCAATCCTGAGAACAATTCTCAAGTTTCGAAGCCAGTCAGCATAATTAGGACCAGTCAATTTGTGAGCATCCAGTATGCTCCTGAGTGATAGTGCAGAAGACATAATGTATATTGTAAATCTGTAAATGATAAACACATAACAACACTTAGCAAATATTCGATTTCATTTTAAAACACTATATGAATCGGGTCTTAATTCATAAGTGGCTCCCACTAGTTTACCTAATTTATTCAACCCCCTACGTGAAAAATTAAGCATTCATAATGCTAGTGGGAATAGGGATCCTACATTCCATTACACAACCCCGGCTGTGGCACGAAACGCCATGTAATGTTCAATAGGCAGACAACTCTTGTCAATTACATCTAATGTTATTCCCTAATCAAACTTTAGCCTCTTGAATAATTGAGTCACGGCTGTGGCACGATAAACTCAATATTCTAAGTCAAGTCTAACCCAACATTTCGTACAATTGAATCAGTCCCCAAAGGCCCACGGCTGTGGCACGTAACGACCTTTAGATTCTTATTCAATGTACACATCTCTATATAATAGACAAGTATTTCTTATTTCGAAATCAAAGCCCTCGGCTGTGGCACGAAACGACAATGATTTAAAAATAAGAACTACTTTCTATCATGTTGGAAGGCTATGACCAACACAAGCCCGTTGTGTCATTGGCCAATTACTACTTGATACTATTTAATTTTAGATGGATTATATTACGTTACAATCATAATCATATTATAAAGAGATTCTTCCTTTTAAATTAAATATTTCAAATCAATAATCAATAATCAGATGATTCCCAGATCGGGTGGAGCATTGTCAAGAGGCGTCACTTAATAACCCTTTCTTACAGATAGAAATCTGTTGTTGACAGAATCATCCTTTCTCTCATATTGAAAATTCATATTCAATTACGTGTTTCATAAACACAAAAATCTCATGATTGTATTCATAATATTATTATTAAGGTTATGAAACAATTTCACTATACTAGGTTGTCTAACAAACGCCTTATGTTCATTTAAGTTCACCTAAATCTATCATCGCATGATAAACTAAGCATATATCACATATATCATTATGAATAAACATCAAGGTCGGCATGTTACATCATCTAGCATATTGGTCTAAGCATTATACATCTCTATGTATCACATGAAGCATTTAAAAGCAGTTAAAACAGTCAAAAACATCTTTAAAACACTTCATGGAATATAATCAGTTCAAAAATTTTATATAAACTAAAATTTGATCACAACATTAGATCCGTCTCGGAAAAACGAATCCAACGATATATTGCACGCCTAAAACGAAGTTACGAAACTCCCAGAAAATCAAATTTAAAGTGGACAGACGGGCTGTAACGCATTACAGGAACGTGTTACAACCCTGTAACGCATTCCGGTGATGCGTTACAACCCTTTTAAGCCATTAAAAGGTGTAACGCATTCCGTGAATGCGCCACAGGGTGTAACGCATTCCCGGAATGCGCGACACCATTTCTTCTGCGTTTTTCCGCCTGTCAGAACAGCCGCCTGACAATTCTCGAACGCCGTGCCTGTCAGCTTCTGCCGTACCTGTTCTGTGTCTTCTCTTCATACAGCAGGTAATAGCAGACAACACAAATATATATACTTACAATTTATATATATATGATTATTTAATTACGAATTTAATTACAATAACTTCAAAAATTCATAATAAATAATCTATACATCATAAATTATGAAAAAAATACCCCAGACGATTTACAACACTTGTAGAACCCAGATCAACATTCAAAATTATTCTGAGAAACGATTTCTCATCAGACAAAATTAATCCATAAAATAACTTGTAAAAATCATAATTAATTCATACAAGCACATAAAATTCTGAAATTTTTATCACAGATCTATATGCATACAACCTACGCTCTGATACCATTGTTGGATTTTAATCGCAGCGGAGGCATGGTAAAACACTTTTACATATATATAAAATCCAAATAAAAGCATATAAATCGTGGTAAAAATATAGGGATCAATTACTAACCTTTAATATGCGATCCAAGAGCAACGATCGGAGATCCTTAGCAGCTGCTCCTCAAACGTGAAGCACTCCACCGATATCCACCAAGAAAACGACGTTAAGGAGGAGGAGGAGGTGGAGAGAATTAGGTTTTATAAAATTTTGGGGTTAGAATAAAAATAGGGTTTATAATAGTATATTTATAGGCAAAATTTTTAGCTGAAATTTTCCCATAAAATATTATTATTATTAACCCATTTATTATTCTCATTAATAATTAAAACACCTTTTAATTATTAATCCTTTTTCTAAACACTTTAGAAATAATTCTCTCTCTTGATTTAATTTCCAAAAATTAAATTCTTAATTAATAATATTAAGAACTTTTCTTAATTAATTTATAATCAATTAAATCTCATTTAATCAATTATTAAATTTGCCAATTAATTATTTATTTCACAAATAAATAATTATTAATTCCTCCACCATTAAATCATTCTCCTTTTACGGTGTGACCCTGTAGGTTCAATATTAAGCCGGTAGTAGAAATAAATAATAATAAAACTATTTTATCATTATTTATATAAATTCTCTAATTTATTAATTATGATTAATTAATTAATCATATTTATTCTACATCGTGAGGGATACTTCTCAGCATATCGCGACTATCCGGATAATACGAATTCACTGCTTAGAATACCAAGAACCTATTCAGTGAATAGTTACCGTACAATAAACTCCTTCTACCCTACAATGTCCTGATTAAATACAAGGCATGGAGCTTGTGTCAAGCCTATCTAATTTAATCACTTGCTTACCATTTACTATGCTTAGTTATATGCAAATTAGAAACTCCTTTCTAATTTCATTCACTCTGGCCAGAGATTCCTGAACTAGTATAAGTGGATCAGCCTTGAACATTCGCTTCCTTCACTGGAAGGGGTAGATCCTTTATTGATCATACACTATCTTCGTGTACAAATTCCTATACCCAGTAGAGCCCTAATAATTGTCCCTGGAGACTAAGAACTAAACCAAAGCATAGTTCAGTGTACACAAGATGACTATGATGACCTCAAGTCTAAGGATACTTGTACAACTATCACTATGTGAACAACTGCTGACACGTGAGTGAACTCCATCAGTTGTTCAGCTGTGCGAGTCATGTTCAGTGAACTTATTCTATAATAAGCACCTACATACTAGCTATAGTGTCACCACACAAATATCTATGAGAACAGACATCCTTCATAATGAAGCAAGCATAGTATCTACCGATCTTTGCGGATTATTAATTACCAGTTAGTAATCCTATGACCAGGAACTATTTAAGTTTAGAGTTATCATCTTTTAGGTCTCACTATTATGATCTCATCATAATCCATAAAAGCTTTACTCTAAACTATGGTATATCTTATTTAAACACTTAAATAGATAGAGCCCGTAATAAAAACAAAACAATTTTTTTATTAATATCAATGAAATCAAAACAGATTACACAGGAAGTTATTCCTAAATTCTAATACATGATTGGACTTAGGACATATTCCTTTCACGTGAATGGTCATTTATCTCGACTTATATTTCCAATCTTTATCGTCCATTATACTTATTCATTTTATAAGTCGGCTCCTCTCTCGATTCTTAGGGAATTCTACTCGCGCGACCTCGGCCCTGACACTTTTATAAAATCGAAAAATTAATGTTTTTATTTGAAAATTTTATGGCAGCTTATTTACTCCATTTCCCAATCTCTGTAGTTTTTTCATGACTTTTTAATTAATGATCATTTATTCTCCCAAAGTTTATAATTCATAGCAGTTTTTGTCGCGTAAATCGCGTTTACTAAAACAGACCTAACTTTTGAACCGTAAATTAAAATGAAGCGATGCAAGCGCCTAAACGATCCTTACGACAAGCTCTATAATTTATAATTCTTATTTCTTAAGAATTAAAAGTTTAAATACACTATAATTCTACAGAAAACTAATTTATCACAAATAGGGCAATATAACGACGTCTTTACGATCCATGGTTCGTTTTAACACTATTACAATACCAATCATACAACCATAAACAATCCATCATATAACTACTTATTCAACTCAAGAACTCAAGGTTTTTTGTTCATCAACTTGATCCTTAACAACCATTTCATTTACAACAACCAAATCAACATAATACTACTATAACTATGTCCTATATTCAAGATCCATGCTTTTCTTGAAAGTATAACACTTAAACAAAGTTTAAAAGACTGTTTTATACCTTTATTGGTTTCTTGTAAGTCTCTCCTTGGAAGGATGATGCTTGCTATGCTCTTGGGTTTGCTTAAAGAACCTAGATCATCTAAGAAATCAACAAAAATAACTTAAAGTTACTATTTGGGTACTATTCATCATCATCTTTATAATTTTATTAACCTAGGAAAAACTGAAGAGAATTGGATGAAAGATTTATCTTACCTTAGTTTGATAATATGGAGTCTTGTGAATTAATTGTAGATTTTTTCCATAGCTTGATCTTGGGTTTTGGAATTTGATTTATTCTTTTTGGCAAAAAGGCCGAATGGAAAGTTTTGTGGGAGGGGGAGAGAAAAATGCTTGTTTGCTTCTTGGATGAGTGTAGGTTGATTTGTGACAGTTAGATAGATATGTTGCTTGTTTAATACAAGAAGCATGACTTCATTTTCTAAACCTACAAGCTAGTGCTAGTACATGCCCATTCTTTCTACTATTCATATCAACTTACTCTTCTTCTTAGTAAGATTACTATTTAATTATAAATCATTGATTACATTTTATTTTAATTAATTAGCATGGTTTGCATGGATTTCATGGGAAGTTGTATGAGTTTATTTTATTTATTCATTCACTTACTTATTTACTTGGCCGTTTTCTCGTAATCGTGGTAAATCTTTGTAAGTGATTCATGGGAAAATCCTTTATTATAAATCCTATATTTTGTTAAATTATACTTGGGTTTTATTCGTAGGATTTTAAATCCTTGATCGTAATGTGATTCTCGTATTCCTCGATAGTTCATAAAGTAAGGTCGTTTTGAAATTTTGGTTTTTTTCGAAAACTAACGGATTTTACATACACTCATTTGGTACGTATAAACACAATATAAACTCGGAAACTTAGTTTATATAACCTAATATAGGGTGGGCTAAAATTTTGTTCCTCAGAAACTTACTATTTATTCATTGTTTTATAAAGTCCCAAAAATTCAGGTTACTACAGTCTTCCCCCTTAAAAGGATTCCGTCCCGGAATAAAATTAAAAACAGGTGGGGATGTTTTTCTTTCATTGAGTCTTCTAGTTCCTATGTTGATTCTTCAACATTATCGTTAATCCACAAGATTCTGATCACCTTGACAGTCTTGTTCCCTAGAACTTGTTCCTTCTGGTCCATTATCTTCACCAGTTATTTTATGTAGGTCAGGTCCGGTTATAAGTCTACTTGTTCATATTCTATTACGTGTCACACATTAGCATGGTACTTTTTGAGCATTAACACATGGAACACATTGTACACTTATTGTAAGTTAGGTGGCAAGGCGAGCTCATAAGCTAGACGTCCTATTCTTTTCAAGATTTTAAACCGCCCAATGAATCTGGGGCTCAGCTTCCATTTCTTTCCAAACCTCATCACTCCTTTCCACGGAGACACTTTCAGCAGCACTGAATCGCCCATTTTATATTCTCTATCCTTCCTGGTCTGATCGGCGTACTTCTTATGTCTGTCTTGAGACACAACCAGTCTCTTCTTGATGAGTCCCACTGTCTCTCACGTCTGCTGGACCAGTTCGTGTCCTAGAATCTTATGATTACCCACTTTGTCCCAAGTCTGAACAAAAGGGAGAACGACAACTTCTTCCGTAAAGAGATTCATACGGGGGCATTCCTATGCTCGCATGGTAGCTATTGTTGTAGGAAAACTAAGTCAGTCGGTCTATAATGACCCATATGGCGTCGTGATTCATTTTTATCCTAGGAAGTCCTGTCATAAATCCATAACTATATGCTCCCATTTCCATTCTGGAATTTCCAGGGGTTGTAATAGTCCACCCGGTCGCTGATGTTCAGTTTTCACTCTCTAACAGGTCAAGTACCTGCTGACCCACTCTGGTACGTCTCTTTTTACGTTAGTCCACCAATAATATTCCTTTAGGTCACGGTACATCTTTGTACTTCCTGGGTCGACTGAATATCGTGAGTTGTGTCCTTCGTGTAATAGTTCGTCCTTTAATTACTGAACATTTGGAATTCAAATTTAGGATGCATATCTTATGGTGCCTCTCATATCTTTCTCACACTTGATCTCTTCTCCTGTCAATGATTCTTGTTCCTCACTCATCTTCTTCTCCTAGCATATTCATATTTTTTCACCTAATTTCGGTAATAACCTGATCTCAAATAATCCTTCGGATCCTTTACCAATTATTCTGATTTCAATCTCCATCTTCTCGAATTCCTTGACTAAATCATTAGAGGTCATTATTACCTTAAGCCACTCTTTCCTACTGAGGGCATCATCCACCATATTGGCTTTACCCGGGTGATACATGTTTTCACAATCTTAATCCTTTATTAATTCTAGCCATCTCATTTCTTTCATGTTTAGTTCTTTCTGGATAAAAATGTATTTAAGGCTCTTATGGTCTATGTAAATCTCGCACTTTTCCATCGGGGAGTGTGAGCACTTGTGCTTACACCAGCCTCTTTTTCAATTCTAAGAACTGAACCTCCTTCAACCAGAATTCACACTTCGAAAACTTGGCATACAGCTTATTATTCCTCAATATTTCTAAGGCTATCCTCCAATGTTCTGAGTTCTCCTGCTCTGTCTTTAAGTAGATTATGATATCGTCTATGAAAACTATTATTCATATAATCTAGGTATGTTTTGAGCACTCTGTGGGTGCATTGGTTAAGCCGAATGACATGACTAAGAACTCATAATATCCATACCTAGTGCGAAAGGCCGTCTTTGGTATATCTTCGGTTTTGATTCATAACTGGTGATATCCAGTCCTTAAGTCTATCTTGGAAAAGTGTAGAACACCTTTAAGTTGGTCAAATAGATCATCAATCCTAGGGAGAGGGTACCTATTCTTAATGGTCAGCTTGTTTAATTCTCGATAGTCTATGCATAGCCTCATTGCTACCATCCTTTTTCTTCACAAAACAACACAAGTGCACCCCATGGTGACACACATGGAATTATCATCCTATTGTCTAGTAGTTCTTACAGTTGAGAAGCTAATTCCTTCATCTGGACTAGGGCTAGCCTATACGGGGCCTTTGACACCGGCGCTGTTTTTGGTGCTAGTTCTATAGCGAACTCTATCTCTCAGTCAGGTGGCAACCCTAGTAAGTCTTTTGGAAAAACATCCTCGAATTCGTTCACTACGGGTATATCATGTATATCAGGAACCTCCTTTTTGGTATCCATCACATAAGCCAAATAGGACTCATTTCCTTTCCTTAACAACCTCTTGGTCTGGACCATGGTTAGAAACTTCTGGGTTTGTCGTTGACCTTTAAAAACTATCTGTTTTCTATCATGCCCTCTTACTCTTATATTCTTCATTTCACAATCTATCAAGGCTCCATTACTGGATAGTCAACACATTTATAAGATTACATCAAATTCTCCAAAGGTAAAGGGAATCAAGTCAACCTTAAAGATTTTTCCTCCTAAATTTAGCTCGCAATTTGGATGTACTTGATTAACAGGGACAACCTCTCAATTTGCTATTTCTAATTGCAATATTTCGCATAAAGGTATAGCCTTAAAATTTATCATTTTAGAAAAATCTCGAGATATAAATTACTTGGTTACTCCGGAATCAAATAATCATTTGCATGCTTTAAATTTGATAGAAGGGTACCTGCTATCACGTCTGTGTTTCGGACAGTGTCATTAACGATCATATTGAAAGTCCTAGCAGTTGGAGGCCTGTTGGAAGCAACCCTACTCATCCCTGAGGCCGTGGGCCTTGATATCGGACAGTCCTTCCTCAAGTGCCTTACCTTCCCATACCGGAAACATGTCATTCCTGGTTGTGTACCACTTGGGGCAAGGTGTTCTGGTTGGTTGCAGTTGAAGCATCTTAGGGGCGCTCTTTCCTGGGTGTACTCCGAGATGTCTCTTCCCACACGTCTTGTAGTCGGGTATAAGGCACGGGGCTGACTGTGAATGTCTCCATTGATTACCTGTCGCCCTGGCTGACACTCTCACTCATGGTCCTCCTAAACTCGAAGCCTCTTGCAGGTTGGGACACCACTCCCCTGACGAACCTGCTCAGAAGGCTCCTATTCCCATCTCCTCCTCCTTAACTTCCTAACTTCCTCTTCCTATTTTCCTTCTCCTTCAAATTTTGTTCACTGCCTACTTCTATGATCGATGCCTTATGCACTAAGGTGGCATAGTCTGCCAGCTCCAACATTACCACTCAGTTTTAAATCCATTATTTTAGGCCAAGCTGAAACCTTATTGCATTTTTCTCTTCAGTATTAATGAACTCTGGTACAAATTGGGAGAACTCGGTGAACTGGGCTTCGTATTTCTCCACTGTCATCTTATGATGCTTTCGCTCCAGGAATTTTATCTCCATCTGGGTCTCCATGAACCAAGGGAAATACTTGTCCAGAAATAACCAGGTGAATATGTCCCAAGGGATCACAACATCATTCTCAAGGTTATGCTTGGACTCCCACCAATACTTGGATTCTCTTTCCAGCATGTAGGAGGCGAAGACGGTTTTGTGTCTCTCCTCGACACTCGACACTTAGATTCTCGAAAGATTTTTCTATCTCCTTTAGGCAAAGACGTGCTTCGATGGGGCGGGGGATCCTTGACACTCCGGGGATTTGAGGGACTTAAACGCCCTGAAGGAATTAGCCTCATTATGCGGGGAAGTATGTAGTTGTGGAAGAAAAGGGTGTCATTTCAGATTTTCTTTCATGAGGTCCATAAGTTGGTTCATGGGGTTTCTCTATTGGTGGATGTCCTCATCCTCTTATTCTAAATACTCCTCTTCATAAAATGCATTATAGTCCATGTCTTCCTTACTTCCTTCATTCACAACATGGTCCGGGTCGTTCTTTCTCTCGTTGACGGACTCTACTGGTTGAGCCTAATTCCTCTTCTACGGAGTGGCATTGTTCTGATAATGAAAGTTGTGTCAACACAATAACATATATAGATATACTGATTAATTTTTTTGTATGTACGCATATATTCGAATATTTGGTATGCTTTTATCGAAAGGGTATAGTAATGAAGTATGGACGAATATATTGCAACTAATAATTAGGATATGGCAAAAGCCTACCAGACTGTGTCTTGGGAGTCAAGTTCTGATACTAGTGTATACATCCGAATAACAATATATAAGTTCTGAATCAAATATATCAAATACATAAACTAATCATCTTGTGGGGATAGGAATGCTAACTACTACAAGCTATCCTACCAAAATGGTGACAAGTAACCCGATCCTTACAAGGTCTATCTACATTAGCTGTTCTCCTCAATCCGCATCTAGCAAGAATCATCTCCGCATCGACCACTAGAATGTAGCTACCTAAGACAATGGTCCTCATCTGCACATGTGCGCCGAGCTCGATCCCATCGATCTCTCTCCGAGCTAGGGCCGGGGTAGCAGTGTGAAATCTATTTGATATCATAGTATGTCAGCTTGCTCAGCACTCAACGCCAGACGTAACACAGTAATACGGTCATTCGCCGCGATAAGCTCAATCTTTAGCTATCCCGCTATCCAATCATGTACAGCCACATGTATAGTTGCCGGGGATGGAATGGGTGAGCCAGGGTCGCGGAAAGGTATGTTGTCAGCCTGTAAGTCTCCTCCTCCTCCATCCCGACATCATCATCCTCATCATTGGATGGAAGGGGGCTCAACATCCCTAGGTGAGGGGTAGGAGGGTGAATCATCGGAATGGGGTACATCTCAATGTTTATCCAGCCTATGCTATCATCCTGGGGCTCCTTAGCATCATTTGCTACAGGTACAGGAGGGTGAACCTCATTTTTTTAAGGATCCTAACTGGGGTCATCCTCCGAGTCATATATAGGGGGATCCTCAGGCTCAAGGTTCGGTCAGGAATCTTAATCGAATAATTCAGGTCAAAATGACCTTCGACCAGGGCAAGAAGGAGGGCATAATTCGGTCAAAATGTATATCATGACCAAAAATTCCTGCTCGAAAAAAATAATAAATAAATAATATATAGTATAAAATCCTGGTCGAAATTCGACCAGGAATTGAGATCGAAATTTTTCTGCTCGAAAGCCTGTCGACCAGGGCGAATTGGTGGTTAATTCGACCAGGATCCTGGTCGAACAGGATTCCTGGTCGAACCGGGTATAAAAAAAGGAGAAAAAGAGAAAAGAAGAAAAAAATGAGGGAAGAAAAATCTTGAAAAAATGAGAATTAAAGGATATTCCTTTTCTGGAAAATATGAATATTTTCAGAAAATAAGGAATAAATCCAGAAATTAAAGGAAATTCCTTAAAATATTTTCTGAAAATGCAAATATTTTCAGAAAATGAGGAATAAATCAAGAAAATCAAGGAAAAATCCCAGAAATTAAGGGAAAATTTCAGAAAATTAAGGAAAAATCCCAGAATTCAGGGAAAATTCCTGGAAATAAAGATAATTCCTTAAATAATAGGGATAAAAGCAAGTCGTTGTAAATGTGTAGGTCGCTCCACACTTTACGCAAAAACGATACCCTATAAGGGAACAAATGAACTTAACTTCTGCGAAACCTAGTCACTGTTTCCCAAAAGTTGGGGGCAAATGATAGGGAAGAAAATCAGGCCTGGGTAAGTAATTAATGTTGCATTAATCATATCAGAATTGGGCCAACAGCTAGGCCCATTTCAGAAGGCCCAAAACCCTGAATATGAATTAATTTCGTAATTAATTAATAAGGGATAATTCAGCTGATAAGATGAGTCCTAGTGGAGAAATAAATCCTTGTAGATTGGCCTCCAAGGAACCTGGTAGGATAAGGAATCAGCTTCCTACCTCTTAGGACTTCAAAGTCCATTCTAATTTGAAGACTTGCCCACAAAGTCTCCTAACCCTAGTCCAATTCAAGGACTCTCAACATCTATATAAGGGGCCTCGCCCCACAAATCAGAACTACATTTTTTGACTTGATCCTATTGGCACACAGCAAGGTACGTAGGCATCTTGTTAAGGCAAACCGAGTCACAAAACACAAGTGCAGTCAAATCGAGCCTCGAAGCTCACGTTCCTTAGTAATAAATACAACAATTAATATACCTTAGTTTTTGATCCATAACACTGTACATTCTGAGAAGTACCTATGATTTATGACTTTTTTATATTGAACTCATCCCTTTTCATGTCTAGTACAATATTTTGGTTAGAATTTAATTTTTGATTCAAGTCTCACCACCTTGTACGTGTTGACGTTTTAATGTCATACTCTACATAAATACTAGGTTAACAATTGATTTGGGGCAAAAAAATATGTGTTCAATTGTAGAAGTACAACATATATGTTCAACATTATTAAACAGTGATAAGACATGTTAGTAATAGAGAGCAACCAAAAGAATTGCATACTAAGAAGTTTGATAAAATGAGGGATTTGCTTGGGTCAAGAAGGTGCAACAAAATATTTAGATTTATGGGGAGTTTATTGGACTTTTTAATCTAAACATTCATATTATTTAAATAAATATATGTTATTTATGTTTGAATGAGCACTTAGACGAGGTTATATAGTGGTAGTTGTACTGGACATGTGTTAGTAGTTAGTTGTTAGTTACTGATTTCATTGCACCACCTTTATTACCTTTTTACTTAACTTTTGTAATTGTTCTAATTTCAATAAATTTTATTACATATTTACTTTCTCACTTTAAATACTTAAACATATATATACTACTCTACATATTATATACCTATAGAGAAAAAAGGAAGGAAAATATTGATCTTCATTGCATAATCCTTATTTTTGAAAACTTGTAATCAAAATCCAATCCAATAGAAAGTTTATATGTAACCTTGCCATATTTTCTCCAAAACAATGATAAAATAAACAATTTTTTACCACTATTTCTTAGAATTACAATCATGGTTCAGTGTTTAGAAATATGGGGTTACAGCTTGCAGAGTTGAAAATAAGCATTAATATTTTAGTTTGGAAATCTAGGAAGGTATAAAAATTTCTAACCAATAACATTTAAATTATCCAATAGAAAACCTTTTAATCATGGTTGGAAATTCCACTCATTAGTTGTGATGTAATTATGATATTTCTTATATACAATAAAAAATCATGACTACACTATACAGTTGACAAATTACTGTGATTTTTCTATATTGACCTCATATCTTTTCATGTCTCCAACAATATTTTAGTTATATTTAATCAAACAAATCTCACCACTGTGTAGGTGAGGTTTCATGTCGTACTTAAAATAAATAATATTTGGCGCAAACAAATCGGTATTCAATGATCGAAGTAAACACATGTTGCCACTTTATCTGAGAATATATTGAGTGTTGTTAAATAGTGATCAATCATTTTAGTATTATAAAGCAACTAGCTAATGTCTTGATAAAGCAATTGCATATTACATAGTTTGAGAAAATGCTGGAATTGCTTGGGGTGAAGAAGGTGCAAAAAAAATATATTCAAATTTAAGGGGATTTTAATTGAGTTTTTAATATAAATATTCAACATTCATTTGAATTTAAATAAATAGATGGTATCTATGTCTAAATGAACAGCTAGACTAGGTTGTAGTCGTGGTGTATAGCTCTTAATAGTTAGTTGCTGATTTCATGGCACAACCTTTGTTATTTTTTTCTTAATCTTTGTAAATGTTTTAATTTCATGGTTAGTTATTAAAATTAAAATATTGACTTAAATTTACATCGTTAGTTAAATCCTAATCATTTGATTAAAACTCCCCAATTCTTTTTTTTCAAATTTACATGAACAAATATGAGAATATTATTTTTATAAAATAATTGTCACTATACTATTGTTTGAAGTGGTTTTGCTAATTTATGAGTCAACTGCTCATCTTTAGTAAAATGGCACACATTAGTATATACAATTTTTCCTATCCCTCACAATGTTTATTATAGCTTTTTATATGTGCTCAATCATGTTTCTCATTCTTGAAATTGGAGGTGGATTCTTAACTGTATCACTACTTTGAAAAGTGTATTTGATGGAATTCAAGTTTAGTTTACATTTTTCTTTTGAAGTGGTGAATTTAATATCAATAATGGATAGTGATTTCTTATAGAAATTAGATTGCGAAACAGAATGCAAATAAAATTTTGGCTCATTCACATGTCAGACTAAATATTAAAAATGTGATGTTTGTGTGTATTATCATTTCTGGAAGTTCACTTTTTATCATGTCTAACACTTGTACTTTTTGCTGTTATCATTTTTGCTTCTTAAAAGTATCTTGTTACTAATTCGCGATAACTTGCATTACAGAATAGTAGCCCCTGTTATAAATTTTGCTTTTGAAAGTTTCCTGAGATGCGGGAAAATCTTATTATAGCAGCAGTAGCAGTAACAAGGAGCATGGTCAGGATTGGACCAATATTGAAATGTGCAAGATTTTAGCCCGTCAACACCACTAACGACATTGATTAATTTCAAGACATGCAATAGAAGAAAAGTGTATTCCTTTCAGAGCTTCTATGGGTGGACCAATCATGAATACTAGCTAAAATATTTTTTTTCGGAAATTACCTTTCGAAAAGTACTATTGCGGTACGTCATTCTTCGTAAGAATTAGTTACAAAGTTGGATTGTGTTTGTTGATGATTATGATTATTATCAAATTATATAATGGGCAATGGTTTTTTAATGTTATATTAACTTTTTTAAAAAAATTAAGTGTTAGCATAGCCCTTAAAAGTGTAGACAATAATATAAATGGTCAATATTATTTTGTTGGTAAGACTTTAAAAAGTGTAGGTAAAGTTTAAAAAATTGTAGGAATAAGCCCTTTTGTAACCCTAATTCTGTTTTAAAAAAATTATAGTGGTGACAGATTTTACCATAAACTCGAAACCCTCTATGATCGCAATTTCGACAGCGTAACCTAAAAATCAAAAGTATAACCATAGACCCCTAAGATTATACATTGGTGCCGAACTGATATTTTGAAAAAGTTTGACCATAATCTCTTTTTTTGATACAGACAGTTTTTGGCGTTCAATAACACTTTTTCCAATTACAAGAGGCCATATATTGTGTAATGCTCGCCTTGGAGTTCATGCTTCTTGATGAAGAATATATATTTGGTTGAAACCGTCTCCAATGTTGAAGTTTTCAAAATTTTAAACATAATTGATTATTAGTATTTCAGTGCAACTTAGTTAGTGGATCATTATAAATTGTTCGTGCTTCTTTACTTTTATATTATTTTATTTGGAATAAGAGAAATGGATGGAAATGTTTCCATCTATTTTGTCAGGTCTAGAGTGTTCCATGTAACCAATAATTGAAAATTCATGCATGAAGTTGATCTCTCGGTGACACTTCAAAAAATTCATCCACAGATCTTATTCTTACGAAGCTATTTAGAAGGCCTGTACGTCACATCATGACAAATATAAATGCTTTTTTCCAGTCTCATTAAACAAGTCATGTGTCACCAAAGAAGTCATCCCAGAGGTGGCAGATTTAATTTGGAGTTAATTTAGCTAGAGTAATTTCTTGTAATCATCGGTTGGAAATTCCATGTATCAGCTGAGATGTAATTATGATATTACTTATATAGAATAAAAAAATATTATTGCACAATACTGTTGAAAAATGCATTTGATTTTTCTATATTGACCTCATCACTTTTCATGTCTCATACAATATTTTAATTACAATTTGGTTTTTGATTCAAATCTCACCACTTTTTACATACTGAAGTTTAATGAATAGTTTGACTTGCTGAGGTAATATTTTAGTGATCCATGTAAACACACGTTGCCACTCTATCCTAGAATGTGTTGAGCCTTGTAATGAAATTAATATTTTTAATATGTTTACCTATATTTATATTAAAATAATCATTTAAATAATGTAACTGATATGATTTCTAAAATTAATTTTTTTTTCTAATCTGGAGTCCTAAAGTTTGTTGTGCATTCAATTCTAATCATATATTGGATTTTATGTTTCTAGTGCTAGCATATATTTGTAGTGTATGTAGGACCAATTTACGTTACATACTCTTATCAAACCTTATGATCATAGTTTTTAAGTTAATTCTTTATTTTATGATGAAGAAACACTTAATTAAATTAGTTTTTACTTGATAGAGATCATGACTAAATGCACAACTAATCAAGTGACCCTTCATTCCAAATTTCCATTTACTAAATAATAATCAAATTTTATGATACCGTTTTTGATTCAATAAAAATGCACCACTATGTAGTACTTCTGGTATATCTATTGTGTCTTCTCTTGTTCTATTTTAAAACAATGTATCTTTGTTATATGAAGGAAAACAATGTGTCTTGTTATATGAAGAAGTTAAATAAGGTGTTGATCAATGTATTTAAGAGAAAAAAGGTAAGGAAACTCTTGATTTTCATTCCATGGTCCTTGTTTTTGAAAACTTGTATTCAGAATCCAATCACATAAGTAATTTACGCATTATCTCAACCATATTTCCTTTAAGAGAATAATTAAAAATTTATTTTTCAACCATGATTTTTTAAAATTACAATCATGGTGTAGTATTAAAAAATGTTGCTATATAGCTTGTTGAGTTGAATAAAACTTTAATATTTTGTTAGGAAAGCTATTAACTTATAAAAACTTCCAACCAAATAAATTTTTGCTTGAGTTTGTTTTAGATTAAATTTTGACTATATTTTTAATGGATGGGAGTACAATGTGGATTTTGAGGTTACCAAATGTAACACCCCCTTCCTAAAATTAGGATGCGAGGTTACTTATAATTCAAAAACCAGTATGCAGAGCACTAAAATCTACTAATAAATAAATAAGAAACTATAAAAATTTTCAAAACAATTTAAACCTAGAGATATGATAAACTAAAATTTCTAAACATGTACTGATGTGTAATAAACGCTAGAAGTTTACAATTACTAATCAACGGAAATGAAGTTCGGGTAACTCTCCATCACAAAGTCATGATTCCCTCTAAGTACCTGTTAGAAGAAAAATATGGAATGAGCCAAATGCCCTGTACGGATATCGAATGTTTTTTTATAAAACATGAAGGTATATAATAATATTTTATATTTCATAACAAAACAAAACAAAAATTTTAATAACAATAATCATGGCCGAATCAACGAGGGGTTAGGATATTTCATACCGAGATCAGAACTGATACAAATACACACATCATAGGATACCTAATGCGTGCAACAGAATGGATAACGTGTACGGTATATACAGCGGAACCATAAATCAAACCACAAAACAAACTCTGGGTGCACCCACGTATCCTGAACAAATATCAAATGGCCAAAAGCTCCTCCCAAGAGATAAAAGAAGGATACATCGTGACCAATCACACTGTCACGGAAGTGTCATGCCACTGGTGCCACAATGACATGGCTGTAGTACCCCTACAACTGGTTAACTCGGTATACCCTATATCACTAATGGTTCAAATAAAATATTCTCGCAAAATTTAAAAATCACCTATCACAAGTAATTCATATTTCCAAAATAAAGGGTGTCATAATTTTTTTTTTAAAAATCGCATAAACCGATATTTAAAACTTTTCAAATCAATTTTTAAAACAATTTTCGAAAGTCAAAATGATCAAATAATATTAACGGAATGAATGAAATATGGAATTGAAAAAATTAGCGATATTTAATTTATAAGAGGAGTAGCGCTGAATAAAAAGTGAACAGAATCCGTACCTCGAAATCGCAATCTTAAGCACTAATAAAACCTACAAGCGATCGGCTAAATATCTGGACTCAGTCTATTTATATAATAATATTTTATTAATAAAAATTAGATTGATTAGTATACATGGATGATAACCACCACTTACACATATATTTGTATTTTGCACTATCATTTTGATAATTATCCAGAATCTTATTTTGATCACAAATTCATGTACAAGAACCGAGAAAGGTAATATATAATTATATAGTTAAGTTATTCAATAGTAAAAATTAATAAATTAGATAAATTCACCTGAACCAAGACAAGTCATTCTAAGTATTGCCAATATAAATGTCAGCTTCTATTTGAAATCCCAAACTTACGAATTCTATGACCATATAATTAGATGATACAGGTGTTAGTTTGCACAGTTTCTGATGATGAACCAAATACAACAGAATGGGAACACTTCAACAGAATGATCCAATAGAAACAAGATTGATGAGACATTCTAGCAGATAAGGTTTAGGGTTTAATGTACATCTTAGTTTGACTGGATATAAACCTCTTATCAAATAAATCTTATCTTAAACTTAGTTTGAATCTTTCAAATAATTATCTTTAACTAAGTTTATCTTTCTACAAATACTTTAATAGATTAATTTAAATTACCTCAAACAAAACTGTTTTGAATATATCAGATATCTTATCTTTTGTTTGAAATAAAAATCTATTAGACTTTGTCTATAAATACAACTCTAGTATTTCAGATTGAAAACCAATGCTTTCACGTCTATTTTCTCCTCATCTGAAACACTTTCTTGTTCATTATTCTCGAGACACAAATCCAGTCGAACAAGATATGGTTTAAGTTGTAATTAATTTGTTTATCTTTCTACTCAAGTATTCATATCAACTTTTTGCCGGGTTGTGGCAAAACTTGATTTCAAATTATAGCAAGGTAGCTAGAAAGCTGAGGAATAGCAGTTAGCTAGGTAGCAAAGTTAGCTTGGGAAAAGGTTTCTTTCAAGTGCTATATTTGTAATCAAGGAAAGATTGTAAGTTCTTTATTAAAGTTGATATAATACTTTCTCTATGCTAGTTGGCATAGGGACTTGGATGTAGGTCATAGACTAGGTTTAAGGGCCGAACCAAGCGAAAACTTCTGGCGTTTTTACTTTATTCAGTTTTCAGCATGCTGCATTTATATTACTGTTATTTTCATTCTGTAATTAAAAGAGACAATTTCATACCCTGTCTCATTTGTAAAGGGAATGTCTCATTTGTATATGAGACTGTCTCATTTTCTTTGACAGTTAGAATATAATACATATCTATCGAACCTTAAAATTTTAATTGGTATCAGAGTGGGTGCATTTAATTCTCTTTTTAGTGTTTATTTTGCTAGCGATCCATGGCTCAACCAGATATCCACCACTGCTTCAAGGTGCTGAAAACTATAATGACTGGAAATTCCGGATGAAAATCTTTCTCCAGTGTGATGCATTCGAGTGGGATGCTGTAGAAAATGTCTTTACAATTCTAATGAAAGATGGCAAGCCCAAATCCTTCAAGGATCTCTCTCCTGAAGAAGTGAATGCAATGAACTCCAATGCTAAAGCAATGAACTTACTTCTTAATAACATGGTACCTACCGAGTTACGAAAAGTATCAGCATGTACCACTGCGAAATAGCTCTGGGATACAATCAAAGTCAGTCACGAATACACTTCTAAGGTACGTGAAGTCAAACTTAGCATGCTAATGAGTGATTATGAAGGTTTCAGGTTCGAAAGAGATGAAAGTGTTTGAGATGCACAAGGAAGATTCCTGACTTTGATGAACTCTATCTCACTTTTGGAAAGGATCATTCCCCAACCTGAGATCAATAGGAAAATCCTCAGAGCAATGCCGAAGAAGTTTGATCCAAAGGTTACCATTCTGCAGGATTCAACACTTCTTTTGACTATGGACACGTTAACACTCTTCAGTGAATTGGAAGAATTTGAAAATCATTTACCCAGATATGATGAAGAAGAACGTTAACTCTGCTTTGCAGGACTCGAGGACAGCCCCAGTGACAACGATGAGTTACAGATTATAAAATATAATTCAAATATATCTTTATCTATGTGGAATTTACAGGTCCATATTAAAAAGTTAAAAGAAAATAATGCTTATTTAAAACAAGCATTAAGTGAACTTCTTAGAGAAATGGACGATCCTATGAAGGATGAAGCCTTGGCTGATGAAAACAGATCTTTGCTTGAAAAGGTTTCTAAGATTTCTGAGGAAAATCAATATCTTAAGAATGAGATTGAGATGAATGATGTATGTTTGGAAGCATTAAAGATTTATCTTTCCTTAGTTTGATAATATTGAATCTTGTGAATTAATTGTAGATTTTTTCCATAGCTTGATCATGGGTTTTGGAATTTGATTTATTCTTTTTGGCAAAAAGGCCGAATGGAAAGTTTTGTGGGAGGGGGAGAGAAAAATGCTTGCTTGCTTCTTGGATGAGTGTTGGTTGATTTGTGACAGTTAGATAGATATGTTGCTTGTTTAATACAAGAAGCATGACTTCATTTTCTAAACCTACAAGCCAGAGCTAGTACATGCCCATTCTTTCTACTATTCATATCAACTTACTATTCTTCTTAGTAAGATTACTATTAATTATAAATCCTTGATTACATTTTATGTTAATTAATAAGCATGGTTTGCATGGATTTTATGGGAAGTTGTATGAGTTTATTTTATTTATTCATTCATTCACTTATTTACTTGGCCATTTTCTCGTAATCGTGGTAAATCTTTGTAAGTGATTCGTGGGAAAATCCTTTCTTATAAATCCTATATTTTGTAATATTATACTTGGGTTTTATTCGTAGGATTTTAAATCCTTGATCGTAATGTGATTCTCGTATTCCTCGATAGTTCATAAAGTAAGGTCGTTTTGAAATAATGGTTTTCTTCGAAAACTAACGGATTTTACATACACTCATTTGGTACGTATAAACATAATATAAACTCGGAAACTTAGTTTATATACCGTAATATAGGGTGGGCTAAAATTTTGTTCCTCGAAAACTTACTATTTATTCATTGTTTTATAAAGTCCCAAAAATTCAGGTTACTACAGTCTTCCCCCTTAAAAGGATTCCGTCCCGAAATAAAATTGAAAACAGGCGGAGATACTTTTCTTTCATTGAGTCTTCTAGTTCCTATGTTGATTCTTCAACATTCTCGTTATTCCACAAGATTCTGACCACCTTGACAGTCTTGTTCCCTAGCACTTGTTCCTTCTGGTCCATTATCTTCACCAGTTGTTTTATGTAGGTCAGGTCCGGTTATAGGTCTACTTGTTCATATTCTATTACGTGTCGCACATTAGCATGGTACTTTCTGAGCATTGACACACTTGTTGTAAGTTAGGTGGCAAGGCGAGCTCGTAAGCTAGAGGTCCTATTCTTTTCAAGATTTTAAACCGCCCAATGAATCTGGGGCTCAGCTTCCCTTTCTTTCCAAACCTCATCACTCCTTTCCACGGAGACACTTTCAGCATCACTGAATCACCCACTTCATATTCTCCATCCTTCCTGGTGTGATCGGAGTACTTCTTATGTCTATCTTGAGCCACTACCAGTCTCTTCTTGATGAGTCCCACTGTCTCTCGTGTCTGCTGGACCAGTTCATGTCCTAGAATCTTATGATTGCCCACTTTGCCCCAAGTCCGAACAAAAGGGAGAGCGGCAACTTCTTCCGTAAAGAGATTCATACGGGGGTATTCATATGCTCGCATGGTAGCTATTGTTGTAGGAAAACTCAATCATATGCAAGTGGTCATTCCAACTTTCTTTAAAGTCAGTTGCACAGACCTTTAGCATATCTTCTGTAGTCTGAATGGTTCTTTCATACTTCCCTTCTGTTTGGGGGTGGTAAGCCGTACTCATGTTTAGTCTACTGCCTATGCATTCTTGAAAGCTCCTCCAAAATCTCGAGTTAAACCTTGGATCCCTGTCCGATATTATGGCAACGGAAACTCCATGTCTCACTACAACCTCCTTTAGATAAATATCCACTAGCTTGTCCATGGTGTATCTCTCGTTGATTGGAAGAAGATGCGCTGACTAAGTCAGTCAGTCTATAATGACCCATATGGCGTCGTGGTTCATTTTAGTCCTAGGAAGGCCTGTCACAAATCCATAACTATATGCTCCCATTTCCATTCTGGAATTTCCAGGGGCTGTAATAGTCCATCTGGTCGCTGATGTTCAGTTTTCACTCTCTAACAGGTCAAGTACCTGCTGACCCACTCTGGTACGTCTCTTTTTATGTTAGGCCACCAATAATATTCCTTTAGGTCACAGTACATCTTTGTACTTCCTGGGTCGACTGAATATCGGGAGTTTTGTCCTTCGTGCAATAGTTCGTCCTTTAATTACTGAACATTTGGAATCCAAATTCAGGATGCATATCTTATGGTGCTTCTCACATCATTCTCACACTTGATCTCTTCTCCTGTCAATGATTCTTGTTCCTCACTCATCTTCTTCTCCTGGCATATACATATTTTTTCACCCAATTTCGGTAATAACCTGATCTCAAATAATCCTTCGGATCCTTTACCAATTATTCTGATTTCAATTTCCATCTTCTCGAATTCCTTGACTAAATCATTAGAGGTCATTATTGCCTTAAGCTACTCTTTCCTACTAAGGGCATCATCCACCATATTGGCTTTACCCGGGTGATACATGATTTCACAATCTTAATCCTTTATTAATTCTAGCCATCTCATTTCTTTCATGTTTAGTTGTTTCTGGGTAAAAATGTACTTAAAGCTCTTATGGTCTATGTAAATCTCGCACTTTTCCATCGGGGAGTGCGAGCACTTGTGCTTACACCAGCCTCTTTTTCAATTCTTGAAAACTCTCTTCACATTTTTCCGTCCACACAAATTTTTCTGTCTTATGGCTAAGTCTGGTCAATGGGCCGACTATCTTGGCAAAAACCTACACAAATCTCTGGTAATACCCTGCTAGACCCAAAAAACTCCTAACCTCGATTGGGGTAGTCAGTCTTTCCCAATTGTACACTGCCTCTATTTTGGCGGGGTCAACTCCTTCACTACTTACCACATTCCCTAAGAACTTAACCTCCTTCAACCAAAATTCACACTTCGAAAACTTGGCATACAACTTCTTATTCCTCAATATTTCTAAGGCTATCCTCCAATGTTCTGAGTTCTCTTGCTCTGTCTTTGAGTGGATTATGATATTGTCTATGAAAACTATTATTCATATAATCTAGGTATGTTTTGAGCACTCTATGGGTGCATTGGTTAACCCGAATGACATGACTAAGAACTCATAATGTCCATACCTAGTGCGAAAGGCCGTCTTTGGTATATCTTCGGTTTTGATTCATAACTGGTGATATCCAGTCCTTAAGTCTATCTTGGAAAAGTGCAGAACACCTTTAAGTTGGTCGAATAGATCATCAATCCTAGGGAAAGGGTACTTATTCTTAATGGTGAGCTTGTTTAATTCTCGATAGTCTATGTATAGCCTCATTGCTACCATCCTTTTTCTTCACAAAACAACACAAGTGCACCCCATGGTGACACACTTGGAATTATCATCCCATTGTCTAGTAGTTGTTGCAGTTGAGAATCTAATTCCTTCATCTGGACTGGGGCTAGCTTATACGGGGCTTTTGACATCGACGCTATTTTTGGTGCTAGTTCTATAACGAACTCTATCTCTCGGTCAGGTGGCAAACCTAGTAAGTCTTTTGGAAAAACATCCTCGAATTCGTTCACTACGGGTATATCATGTATATCAGGAACCTCCTTTTTGGTATCCATCACATAAGCCAAATAGGACTCATTTCCTTTCCTTAACAACCTCTTGATCTGGACCATGATTAGAAACTTCTGGGTTTGTCGTTGACCTTTAAAACTATCTCTTTTCTATCATGCCCTCTTACTCTTATATTCTTCTTTTCACAGTCTATCTTGGCTCCATTACTGGATAGTCAACCCATTTATAAGATTACATCGAATTCTCAAGGTAAAGGGAATCAAGTCAACCTTAAAGATTTTTCTACCTAAATTTAGCTCGCAATTTAGATGTACTTGATTAACAAGGACAACCTCTCAATTTGCTATTTCTAATTGCAATATTTCGCAGAAAGGTATAGCCTTAAAATTTATCATTTTAGAAAAATCTCGAGATATAAATGACTTGGTTACTCCGGAATCAAATAATTATTTGCATGCTCTAAATTTAATAGAAGGGTACCTGCTATCGCGTCTGTATTTCAGACAGTGTCATTAACGATCATATTGAAAGTCCTAGCAGTTGGAGGCCTGTTGGAAGCAACCCTACTCATCCCTAAGGCGATCCTTCCTCAAGTGCCTTACCTTCCCATACCGAAAACATGTCATTCCTGGTTGTGTCAACTTGGGGTAAGGTGTTCTGGTTGGTTGCAGTTGAAGCATCTTAGGGGCGCTCTTTCCTGGGTGTACTCCGAGATGTCTCCCTTGATTACCCGTCTCCCTGGCTGACACTCTCACTCGTGGTCCTCCTAAACTTGGAGCCTCTTGCAGGTTGGGACTCCACTCCCCTGGCGAACCTGCTCGGAAGGCTCCTATTCCCATCTCCTCCTCCTTGACTTCCTAACTTTCTCTTCCTATTTTCCTTCTCCTTCAAATTCACTGTCTACTTCTATGATCGAAGCCTTATGCACTAAGGTAGCATAGTCTGCCAGCTCCAACATTACCACTCAGTTTTAAATCCATTATTTAGGTCAAGCTGAAACCTTATTGCCTTTTTATCTTTAGTATTAATGAACTCGGGTACAAATTGGGAGAACTAGGTGAACTTGGCTTCGTATTTCGCCACAGTCATCTTATCATGCTTTCGCTCTAGGAATTTTATCTCCATCTGGGTCTCCATGAACCAAGGGAAATACTTGTCCAGAAATAACCAGGTGAATATGTCCCAAGGGATCACAACATCAGTCTTAAGGTTATGCTTGGACTCCGACCAATAGTTGGATTCTCCTTTCAGCATGTAGGAGGCGAAGACGGTTTTGTGTCTCTCCTCGACACTTAGTTTCTCAAAAGATTTTTCTATCTCCTTTAGCCAAACATGTGCTTCGATGGGGCGGGGATCCTTGAAACTCCGGGGACTTGAGGGACTTAAACGCCCTGAAGGAATTAGCCTCATTATGCGGGGCAGTATGTGGTTGTGGTAGGAAAGGGTGTCAGTTCAGATTTTCTTTCAGGAGGTCCATAAGTTGGTTCATGGGGTTTCTCTGTTGGTGGATGTCCTCATCCTCTTATTCTAAATAATCCTCTTCATAAAATGCATTATAGTCCATGTCTTCCTTACTTCCTTCATTCACAACATGGTCCGGGTCGTTTTGTCTCTCGTTGACGGACTCTGCGGGTTGAGCCTAGTTCCTCTTCTACGGAGTGGTATTGTTCTGATAATGAAAGTTACGTCAACACAATAGCATATATAGATATACTGATTAATTTTTTTGTATGTACGCATGTATTCGAATATTTGGTATGCTTTTATCGAAAGGGTATAGTAATGAAGTATTGACGAATATATTGCAATTAATAATTAGGATATGGAAAAAGCCTCCTAGACTGCGTCTTGGGAGTCAAATTCTGATACTAGTATATACATCCGAATAACAATACCTAAGTTCTGAATCAAATATATCAAATACATAAACCAATCATCTTGTGGGGATAGGAATGCTAACTACTACTAGCCATCCTACCAAAATGGTGACAAGTAACCCAATCCTCACAAGGTCTATCTACATTTGCTGTTCTCCTTAGTCCACATCTAGCAAGAATCATCTCCGCATCGACCACTAGAATGTAGCTACCCAAGACAGTGGTCCTCATCTGCACATGTGCGCCGAGCTCGATCCCATCGATCTCTCTCCGAGCTAGGGCCGGGGTAGCAGTGTGAAATCTCTTTGATATCATAGTCTGTCAGCTTGCTCAGGACTCAACGCCAGACGTAACTCAGTAATACGGTCATTCGCCGTGATCATCTCAATATTCAGCTCTCCCGCTATCCAATCATGTATAACCACATGTATAGTTGCCGGGGGTGGAATGGGTGAGCCAGGGTCGCTGAAAGGTATGTTGTCAGCCTGTAATTCTCCTCCTCCTCCATCCCGACATCATCATCCTCATCATTAGATGGAAGGGGGCTCAACATTCCTGGGTGAGGTGTAGGAGGGTGAACCATCGGAAGGGGGTACATCTCAATGTTTCTCCAGCCTATGCTATCATCCTGGGGCTCTTTAGCATCATCTGCTACAGGTGCAGGAGGGTCAACCTCATTTTTTTAAGGATCCTAAGTGGGGTCATCCTCCGAGTCATATATAGGGGGATCCTCAGGCTCAAGGTTCGGTCAGGAATCTTAATCGAATACTTCAGGTCGAAATGACCTTCGACCAGGGCAAGAAGGAGGGTATAATTCGGTCAAAACGTACATCCTGACCAAAAATTCCTGGTCAAAAAAAAATTATAAATAAATAATATATAGTATAAAATCCTGGTTGAAATTCGACCAGGAATTGAGATCGAAATGTTTCTGCTCGAAAGCCTGTCGACCAGGGCGAATTGGTGGTTAATTCCACCAGGATCCTGGTCGAACAGGATTCCTGGTCGAACCAGGTATAAAAAAAGGAGAAAAAAGAGAAAAGAAGAAAAAAAATGAGGGAAGAAAAATCCTGAAAAAATGAGAATTAAAGGAAATTCCTTTTCTGAAAAATATGAATATTTTCAGAAAATAAGGAATAAATTCAGAAATTAAAGGAAATTCCTTAAAATATTTTCTAAAAATGTAAATATTTTCAGAAAATGAGGAATAAATCCAGAAAATCAATGAAAAAACCCAGAAATTAAGGGAAAATTCCAGAAAATTAAGAAAAAATCCCAGAATTCAGGGAAAATTCCTGGAAATTAAGATAATTCCTAAAATAATAGGGATAAAAGCAAGTCATTGTAAATGTGTAGGTCGCTCCACACTTTACGCAAAAGCGATACCCTGTAAGGGAACAAATGAACTTAACTTCTGCGAAACCTAGTCACTGTTTCCCAAAATTTGGGGGCAAATGATAGGAAAGAAAATAAGGCATGGGTATGTAATTAATGTTGCATTAATCATATCAGAATTGGAGCAACAGCTAGGCCCATTTTAGAAGGCCCAAAACCCTGAATACTAATTAATTTCGTAATTAATTAATAAGGGATAAGTCAGCTGATAATATGAATCCTAGTGGAGAAATAAATCCTTGTAGATTGGCCTTCAAGGAACTTGGTGGGATAAGGAATCAGCTTCCCACCTCTTAGGACTTCAAAGTCCATTCTAATTCTAAGACTTGTCCACCAAGTCTCCTAACCCTAGTCTAATTCAAGGACTCTTAACATCTATATAAGGGGCCTCATCCCACAAATCAGAACTACGTTTTTTGACTTGATCCTTGGCACACAGCAAGGTACGTAGGCATCTTGTTAAGGCAGATCGAGTCACAAAACACAAGAGTAGTCAAATCGAGCCTCGAAGCTCACATTTCTTAGTAATAAATACAACAATTAATATACCTTAGTTTTGATCCATAACACTCTACATTCTGAGAAGTACCTATGATTTATGACTTTTTTATATTGAACTCATCCCTTTTCATGTCTAGTACAATATTTTGGTTAGAATTTAATTTTTGATTCAAGTCTCACCACCTTGTACGTGTTGACGTTTTAATGTCATACTCTACATAAATACTAGGTTAGCAATTGATTTGGGGCAAAAAAATATGTGTTCAATTATAGAAGTACAACATATGTGTTCAACATTATTAAACAGTGATAAGACATGTTAGTAATAGAGAGCAATCAAAAGAATTGCATACTAAGAAGTTTGATAAAATGAGGGATTTGCGTGGGTCAAGAAGGTGCAACAAAATATTTAGATTTATGGGGAGTTTATTGGACTTTTTAATCTAAACATTCATATTATTTAAATGAATATATGTTATTTTTGTTTGAATGAGCACTTAGACGAGGTTATATTGTGGTAGTTGTACTGCACATGTGTTAGTAGTTAGTTGGTAGTTACTGATTTCATTGCACCACCTTTATTACCTTTTTAATTAACTTTTGTAATTGTTCTAATTTCAATAAATTTTATTACATATTTACCTTCTCACTTTAAATACTTAAACACATATATACTACTCTACATATTATATACCTATAGAGAAAAAAAGGAAGGAAAATCTTGATCTTCATTGCATAATCCTTATTTCTGAAAACTTGTAATCAAAATCCAATCCCATAGAAAGTTTATATGTAACCTTTCCATATTTTCTCCAAAACAATGATAAAATAAACAATTTTTTACCACTATTTCTTAGAATTACAATCATGGTTCAGTGTTTAGAAATATGGGGTTACAGCTTGTAGAGTTGAAAATAATCATTAATATTTTAGTTTGGAAATCTCGGAAGGTATAAAAATTTCTAACCAATAACATCTAAATTATCCACTAGAAAACCTGTTAATCATTGTTGGAAATTCCACTCATTAGTTGGGATGTAATTATGATATTTCTTATATATAATAAAAAATAATGACTACACTCTACAGTTGACAAATTACTGTGATTTTTCTATATATTGACCTCATCTCTTTACATGTCTCCAACAATATTTTAGTTATATTTAATCAAACAAATCTCACCACTTTGTAGGTGAGGTTTCATGTCGTACTTAAAATAAATAATATTTGGCGCAAACAAATCGGTATTCAATGATCGAAGTAAACACATGTTGCCACTTTATCTGAGAATATATTGAGTGTTGTTAAATAGTGATCAATCATTTTAGTATTATAGAGCAGCTAGCTAATGTCTTGATAAAGCAATTGCATATTACAAAGTTTGAGAAAATGCTAGAATTGCTTGGGGTGAAGAAGGTGCAAAAAAAATATATTCAAATTTAAGGGGATTTTAATTGAGTTTTTAATATAAACTATAACACCCTCCAAATCCGGGGTATAGATTTGGGGCATTATTAACAACAATTACCAACTATACCTGCACAAGCGGAATATAAATATAATAATTACCCCGAACTATCACTACTCAAGATCTTTTAAGGGTTGAGTTTGAAAACAAGAATCATGCACTACACTTTATTACAAACCCAACTAAATAAAACCTGTCTCAATAACTCTCTTTATTACAAACTTTATTCTATCTACAGTTTCACTACACAATCTTTTATTCAAACTACACAAAACTTTTATTCAACCCAACATTACTACTTATCCTGCTACACCTGATCTGGCAATTCAAAACTCTCTTCGGGAATAGGAAGGAACACTCTTGGTATAAGAGGGTCCCGCTGCTTGACTCGCTTCTTGACTATGCGGGTCCTGATGGGTTTCATTCTCTACCTTAACTGTAAAACAATAGGAGTGACAATAAAAGAAATGAGCCAAAATTGCTCAACAAGCCTGCAACAATATATATATATATATATATATATATTATAAAGAGAGAGAAATAAATGAACCAATAAGCTGCTGGTTTGAACAACCATCTATATCTGTATATGATAATAATTTGCCAACACTGGCGAGTGCCAAATGAACAAGACTGGAACAAGAACCAACATATGCACTATAACCTGCTGATCAGTCAGAATATAGTGCGGATCTATACCCAACTGCATAGACCCAACCAACATTAGGAGTACTCAGGCAACTATGGCCTATTAAATAATGGTCTGGGTAAAACCCAGTCCGTAAAGTAACCATCCAGTCCAAGGCTTAGCATCCGGAATAATCGGAATGCTATTGATATATCCCAACACCAGGATATACCAGACTATATGTAACAAGGGTAAAGGAATTGAAATATGAACAGGGAATTCAATAAATTGGGTAAATCAGGAATTGAAATGAAATGGAACAAGTGATAATAAATGGGTAACAGTGTATATGAACAATGACTATCAAAGAGAATTGATACGATGGAAAAGAAATATAAATCACTATTCTGAATTTAGAATAGGGGAAAAACTTGCCTTGCGCGTACTTAACCTGGTTTAACTCACTGTCTTCTGACCCTAGCTTGCTCTGCCTTGCTAACACTGAACAAATCATGGAAAGATAGGTGTTTAGATAATTTACTATATACGCGTATCTTGAATTGATATCACGCAACCTTATCAGTCTACCCATGCGTTTCTATCTGACTCGCATATATATATATATATATATATTTATACAGCATATATATTCACATAATCACATAAAGCACGTAGCACATAAGGCACATAATTAATTTCTAGATTTATAATTATTTTTAGAATCAATTCTGGGCTTATACCTGCATTACTAGTCGTATCTGATTTTATTATAATTTTTCGGGATTTATTCAACTCAGTTATACCCCTATTAGGGCCTACGAACTATTAATTATCACAAGATCACTCTCTTCCGGGAGAATTTATGACTCACAATTATTTTTATTGGATTCGTCTCATTTTTCAGAGTCTAGGGATCTTCGTTTTGCTCAAATCGGACTAACGGTTTAATTATTATGAATTAAACAAGATTTAATTAATTAATAACTAATTATAAATAATTAATTATAATTAAATAATCCTTAATTATATTTTTAGATAATTATTTAATAATTATTGCATTTTAAAATAATTAATCCCTAATTATTAGGATTAATTACAATTTACTACACTAATTTACTAATTATTAACTCTTACCCGATCAGATCGATTATTTACAAATAATCAATCGATACAATTAACTGATACGTTATTTACCGAATAACTACGAATTACTTGAATTATAAATCACTTAACGATTAATTACTCGTATAACTATGAGCTACTCGCGATTCTTGCCTTATTATCGAACCATTACATTATTATTGTAACCTATACGATTCGTGAATTAATTATCGATATTTAATTATACAATACGAATAATTATTACGATATTCTTCGAATAACTATCGCTCGAATAATAATTCTAATTATCGAATCCCTACTCGCATAAATACGAGTTACTCATAATATTAACTAGTTATCGAATTATTAATCATATTATTTAATCCTTATTTATTAATTAACTACCTAATTATTAATTAATTACCTAATTATTAATTAATTAGATAACTAATAAATAATTAGATAAATAATTAAATAATTAATTAATAACTGATTTTGAATTTCTAAACTAATAAAATAATTTAGAAATTATTAATACTAATTTTCAGAATTTAAATCTAATTTTTATTATATTTTTAGAATTAATAAAACTGATTTTTAAATTAATAAAATATAAATAAAATAATAGAAAATCCAGAAACAGAAATCTGGAAATGGATTCCGGGTTGAGGGGATCAAACCCGGGTTGTTTTTCGGGTCAATAACCGGGTCGCGGGTCGCTGAAGAACAGCCGCCGTGCTGCCCAGAAACCGGCACCGGCGAGCTGTTTCCGGCGAACCCAATTCGAACGTACAGATCATTGTTTCTGCAAGGTTTTTATCCCGTTCGATTCCATGTGACTGCAGAAACACAACTCCGTCGTCCTCTTCCATCCCTGTCGTTCCAGTCGTCTTCTCCGGCGAAAAACAGAGCATCGGCCGGTGAACTGCTGCAGATTCCGACGAGCTCGGTTTCTAAGGTCAAAACACAACTGTTTGATTCGTTTCTTGGTGGGTTTTCATTCAAAATTACTCCAGGAACACAATCAAATCAGTAACATCATCTAATAACCCCTGGAACAATTTCTCCGGCCAAACCAAGCAATTTTCCGGCCAAAACCTAAACTAACGATTTCGTACATCAAAAATTACAAATAAAATACCAAAATAAAGCTTAACACTTGTATAATCTAACCCCTATAATCATATTAACCTCAGGTTCATACAAAATTAAAAACGAACTAAAATAGAATTGTATAAACTTGAAACTAAGAACTAACACTTAGAACAATTGTTTGTTCAAATAAATAGCATAAATCGATTGTAAACAAGTACAGGAAACTATACCAAGCATCAAAATCAACCCATAACCCCATAATTAAAAACCCCCAATTTCAGTCCAAGAACCCTAAAATACGAATTGAAAATCTAAACATCAAAACATGAAATTGATGGTATGAATAGAAAGTAGAGATCAAAAGCTTTGTTTTGGTTACTCACATGATCGATTTGGATAACAGAATCACTCTCAAATCTGCAGTTTAATTCCCTGGTTGTTCTTCACCCCCACTTTCTAATTTTTTTATTTTCTGATTTTTAACAATTAATTAATAAATAATTAATAATAAAACAGGTATTTATACTAATGAAAATAATACCCCTAAATAAAATTAAGGGTCTAATTCTACATCTAATAAAAATATTTGGCCCCAATTTTTATAATTTTTGGGTATTAATATTGAATTTTTAAATATCCAATAAATACAAAATAAATGCTAAAAATTCCCAAAAATTGTGAATATTACAAAAATGCAAAGAAAAATGATATATGATAATTTCATGATCATATAAAAATAAAAATGTGATTTTTGTGGGGTTTTTGGTACCCAAAGGGGTCCGGAAAAGTCATTTTTCGCGAAAAGGGTAAATTTGTAAAACGTCTAGGGGTTCAAAATAGCGATATGGTATAGGGCATTTTTGGTAAAATAGGACCAATAATTTTATTTGAAATACGGGCTTTTAAAACACTGTTTGAGCTGTACGGGTTTTGATATAAGATATATAACTTGCGATAAAACATTCAATAAATATCCAAAACATATTCGGATCATAACAGACAACACGTAGCACATAACGATTAGGGTTTAATGACTCAACACAGTTAATCACATAATAATACACACAATTTATCTTTATTATGATATAATACAAGCGTAATTTCTCGGTCGTTACATTTTCCCCCCCTTAACAGGATTCTGTCCTCAGAATCATACTATGTAAATAACTGAGGATACTTTTCTAACATATTACTCTCAAGCTCCCAGGTTGATTCTTCAACCACTGGGTTTCTCCACAAAACTTTTACTAATGATACAGACTTATTCCTTAATACCCTCTCTTGTCTATCTAGAATTCTTATCGGCTGCTCTACATATGATAAATCTGCCTGAAGTTCTATTGGCTCATACTCTATTACATGTTTTATATCAGGGTTATATTTCTTAAGCATAGATACATGAAATACGTTATGAACATGCTGCATATGGGGTGGTAAAGCTAACTCGTATGCCACTTTTCCAACTTTCTTCAGAATTTCAAATGGTCCAACATAGCGAGGTTTCAATTTGCCCTTGTTGCCAAACCTAGTTAGTCCCTTCCATGGTGAGACTTTTAGCAATACATATTCTCCCTCCTGATAGTCCATATCCTTCCTGGCTTGGTCTGCATATCTGCTTTGTCTATTTTGTGCTGCCTCGATTCGTTTTCGAATAAGATCAATCTTTTCTTTTGTCTGCTGAATTAATTCTGGACCCAAAATCTTGCGTTCTCCAACTTCATCCCAATGCACGGGTGATCTGCATTTCCTCCCATATAATGCTTCATACGGTGGCATTCCAATACTGGCGTGATAGCTATTATTATAAGAAAATTCCACTAGGGGTAAATGTTCATCCCAACTGCCTTTAAAATCGATCGCACAAACTCGTAGCATGTCTTCAATCGTTTGAATTGTCCTTTCACTTTGGCCGTCTGTTTGCGGATGATAAGCTGTACTCATATTCAACTTCGTTCCTAGACATTCTTGGAATTATCTCCAAAATCTTGAATTGAAACGAGGATCTCGATCCGATACAATTGATACTGGTACTCCATGACGCATCACAATTTCTTTGAGATACATGTGCACTAATTTGTCGAGCGAAAATCTTTCATTAATTGGTAGAAAATGTGCCAACTTCGTAAGTCTGTCAATGATTACCCATATCGCATCATGATTTTCCCTAGTCCTCGGTAGTCCTACCACAAAATCCATCGCTAGATGTTCCCATTTCCATTCTGGAATGTCTAATGGTTGCAATAACCCACTCGGACGTTGGTGTTCTACTTTAACTCGCTGGCATGTGTAGCATTTACTCACCCATTCTGCTATCTCCTTCTTCATATTCGGCCACCAAAAGTTTTCCTTCAAATCGCGATACATTTTCGTGCTTCCTGGATGAATGGAATACTTCGAATTGTGCGCATCTCGCATAATTTCTTCTTTTAATTCTGCCACATTAGGGATCCAGATTCTTGACGCAAAACGTAAAATTTCTTCATTATCTTTCTGAGTTGTAATCTCTTCTCCTGTTAAGTTGTCGTCTTGACTCATCACTTCTTCTTGACAACGGCGAATCTTTTCCAGCAATTCTGGTTGGAAAGTCATAGCGTAGATAGTTTCTGCAGATTCATTGGGAATACGAATTTCGATTTCCAATTTGTCGAATTCCTTGGCCAATTCTTCGCATGAAGTTAACCGATTCAATCTTTCTTTTCTGCTTAGCGCATCTGCTACAACATTTGCTTTTCCTGGATGATAACTGATTGTAACATCGTAATCTTTAATCAATTCCAGCCATCGACGTTGTCGCATGTTTAGTTCCTTTTGCGTGAAGATATACTTCAGACTTTTATGATCCGTGTAGATTTCACATTTTTCACCGTACAGATAATTTCTCCAAAGCTTCAATGCAAATACAATTGCTGCCAATTCCAGATCATGCGTAGGATATTTCTGCTCATGAGGTTTAAGTTGTCTCGACGCATATGCAATGATGTTACCATGTTGCATCAACACACATCCTAAACCACGATATGAAGCGTCACTGTAAATAACAAAATTTCCTTGCTCGTCTGGCAGTACTAATACTGGTGCCGTCACCAACCGATTCTTCAACTCTTGAAAACTTTCTTCACACTTACTATTCCATTCGAACTTTTCACTTTGTCGAGTTAACTTGGTCAGCGGTGTTGCTATCTTCACAAAATCTTTGACAAATCTTTGATAATATCCTGCCAAACCTAAGAAACTTCGAACCTCTGTCGGCGTCTTTGGTCTTTCCCAATTCAACACAGCTTCAATCTTTGCTGGATCAACTTGAATGCCTTCTCTGCTGATGATGTGCCCTAGAAACTGCACTTCTTTCAACCAAAATTCGCATTTGGAAAATTTTGCATAAAGCTGCTCCTTCCGTAATATCTCCAATGTCGTTCTTAAATACGCTGCATGCTCTTCTTCCGTCTTTGAATAGATCAAGATGTCATCAATAAATATAATGATAAACTTATCCAAATACTTCTTGAATATTCGATTCATCAAATCCATAAACGCTGCAGGTGCATTCGTCAATCCAAAAGCCATTACAAGAAATTCATAGTGTCCGTACCTTGTTCTAAACGCTGTCTTTGGAATATCTTCGGCCTTGATCTTTAACTGATGATAGCCTGATCGTAAGTCGATTTTCGAAAACCATGCTGCTCCTTTTAGTTGATCAAATAAATCATCAATGCGAGGTAAAGGATATTTATTCTTGATAGTTAACTTGTTCAGCTCACGATAATCAATACACAGTCGCATACTACCATCCTTCTTTTTCACGAACAATACTGGCGCACCCCATGGGGATACACTTGGCCTTATAATTCCTTTGTCAAGAAGTTCTTGCAACTGCTTTGCTAATTCCCTCATTTCAACAGGTGCCATTCGATATGGAGCTTTCGAAATTGGTTCAGTCTCTGGCGTCAAGTCAATAGTGAATTCGATTTCTCGATCTGGTGGAAGTCCTGGTAATTCGTCTGGAAAAACATCAAGAAATTCACAAACTACAGGAATATCTTCAATCTTCAAATTTCCCTTTTCAACATCCCGTACATAGGCTAAATAAGCTTGACATCCTTGACGTAGCAATCTTCTCGTCTGCATTATTGATAGGAATTTCTGCTTTTGCTTCTCACCTTTAAATATTACCGTTTCATTTTCTTCAGTTTGCAATTTCACTCTCTTATTCGCATAATCAATTTGAGCATTATTACTAGACAGCCAATCCATTCCTAAAATAATATCAAACTCCCCTAACCTAAAAGGTATCAAATCAACTAAAAAATGACATCTCCCTATCTCAATATCACAGCTCGGACATACTCGATCTACTGTAATCTGATCATTATTCGCTAATTTTATGACTAACACTTCATCCAACCACTGAATCTCACAATCTATCTTAGAGATAAAAGCTTCAGAAATAAAAGATCTAGTAGCTCCTGAATCAATCAATACCAAAGCATTTACGGAATTTACAGGGAGTGTACCTGCAACCACATTCGGACTCTGTACCGCTTCCTTCATTGACTTGTTGAAAGTCCTCGCTCTGGGCTGATTTTGCTGTGGTAGTGGAGGTGGAGGTAATGCTAAAATTCTTGGAATATTGGCAGCCATTGCAATTCCTCTGCAGTCTTTGGCGATATGTCCTTTTCTTCCACATTGGAAACAAGTAACTTCTGCCTTTCCCATTGGACATTCTCCAGAATAGTGTCCCCTTTGCTTGCACTTGAAACACGTAACATTTAGCTTGTTGCAAACTCCTGTATGCTTTCTACCACACGTTCTGCAGTCAGGTATAAGCGGTCGGATAAGTCTCTGCTGAATTGGGGCTGGAAGTCGATTTCCCATCCTCTGATTGTTCTGCTCTGGCCTTTTGAAATTTACTTTTCCCCGAGCTTGAAATCCCGGCCTTTTGTTGAAACGATTCTGAAAATTCCCTGGTCCTTTCTCTTTCTGAGCTGCTTCACTTTCTCCTTCAATAATCATAGCCTTCTGAACAACAGCCATATAAGTTGTCAATTCAAACACAGCTACCCTGCTACGAATCCATGGTTTCAGTCCTTGCTGAAATCTCTTGGCCCGCTTCTCGTCCATATCCACCTGCTCTGGAACAAACCTTGCCAATTCAGTAAACTTGGTCTCATAATCCGCAACCGATAAGTTGTCTTGTTTCAGCTCCAGGAACTTGATCTCCATCTGGTTCTTCATAAAACGAGGAAAATATTTCTCCAAGAAAAGATTAGTGAATCTGTTCCAGGTCACCACACCTTCTTCCAAAGCTTTCTTTGATTCCCACCAGTAATTAGCTTTGCCTTTTAGAAAATAGCTAGCGAAATCTGTCTTCTGCTCTTCCTCAACCTTTACCAACGAAAAAGCCTTTTCCATCTCTTTCAGCCAAGCTCTCGCTTTTGTGGGATCTGTGGAACCCATAAATTCCGGTGGCTTCACCGACTGAAATTGCTTGAAAGTAGTCGTAGGTGCTGCTGGTGGTATTTGATGTCCTGGATGAGCGGCTTGTTGTAACATCTGTTGCTGGAACTGCTGTTGCTGCTGCTGCATTTGTTGTTGCATCATCAACATCTGCTGTTGCATGAGATTAAACATCTGATCCATCTGTTTATTATTGTTTTGGCCATCGGTGTTTCCATTCGATGAGTCGGGCTGCGCTTTTCTCTTAGGTGCCATTTTTCTGGTAAATAAATAATGGATCTTATTTAATAACAGTATATTAAACATATATTAAAACAGTCGATTTGAGAAAATAAAATAACTTATTAAATAACTGAATAGATAAAACAGTATGATATGTTTTAAATTTAAATATTTTTTTTTACAACATGATCGTGAATAAAACTACATTTGTAAATATGCAATGGTACTGAAATAAATGTAAATGCTTAAATGACTGGGAATAAAATAAAGAAAACGTGCAAAAGATTATCTCATATATATATATAGGTAGAACACCAGCTACAGGTGTCAATGCTTGATACAAAAACCTATGATATAACAGTCGTACTGCTACTACTATCAGTCAGAGTCAGTAGCTACACTCATACAATACTATACTGCCTCTATCTACAAAATATACATAATACAACACTCATCGATCTGCTAATCTCAAAATCCTGGTGGTACGTGGCTCAACTCCTCCTGCAATGCCTCTAGCACTGCCTCGGTAAGTCCTAATGCTCTGCGATATGCTGTCTCCGCGCTAAGATCCTGCTGTCTCAAATCAGTAAGCTGCTGAAAACTATTCTGACGAATCTGATGTAGTCTCTCTCTCAGTATATAATCTGGTCGTAATGCTCTGACAGGACCATCTGTCTGCGTCTCATACAATCCAAGGATCTCTCTACACTGGTTCTGCCATCTAATCCTCTCCTCCCTCTCTGCCTGAAAGCGCTGGTAAGTCACTGTATGATGCTCATGAAGATCAGTGCTGGAACCTCGAGAAGGTAATGGTCCATCTACCACGATCTCATCTATAAACTCCGGCTGAGGAAACTGATAAACTCCCGGAACAGGTGCATAAATGGCTAATGGGGCAGGAAATAAGACAGGCTGCTCCATAGGCGCATACACGGGCGGCTCTGCCTCTGGCTCCATCGGTGGCATCTATGGAATCTCGACTGGTGGCATATGAATCTGAGGCTCTACATCCTCCCACTGCGGAAGATCAACCATATCAGGAATATCAAACATCGGAAACTCTAATGGTGGAATATCTGGTATTTCTGGCTCAACGTATGGAAAATAATCTGCAAAACCTGGTACCTCCGGGGGAAGTGGTATCTCTGTGCTGGCTCAGGTGGCAATGGAGGTAAGATCTGCCCTGACATTGGGGCTACTACCTGTGCATCCACTGGATCTGTCCCGGTCCTCTCCGTAGATGATGATAAAGAAGCCATCTAATATACATAAAAATAATAACACAAAAATAATCAAATCACAATTCTATAACTCATAACTTCTAATCACATAGACAAACAGTCCTAACACTCTTACTTTCATCCTATCTTATTTTCCTATCTTATCTTAACCCTAACATTCTTGTTTTCCAAAGGTCAATCCTAAGCTCTGATACCAACTATAACACCCTCCAAATCCGGGGTATAGATTTGGGGCATTATTAACAACAATTACCAACTATACCTGCACAAGCGGAATATAAATATAATAATTACCCCGAACTATCACTACTCAGGATCTTTTAAGGGTTGAGTTTGAAAACAAGAATCATGCACTACACTTTATTACAAACCCAACTAAATAAAACCTGTCTCAATAACTCTCTTTATTACAAACTTTATTCTATCTACAGTTTCACTACACAATCTTTTATTCAAACTACACAAAACTTTTATTCAACCCAACATTACTACTTATCCTACTACACCTGATCTGGCAATTCAAAACTCTCTTCGGGAATAGGAAGGAACACTTTTGGTATAAGAGGGTCCCGCTGCTTGACTCGCTTCTTGACTATGCGGGTCCTGATGGGTTTCATTCTCTACCTTAACTGTAAAACAATAGGAGTGACAATAAAAGAAATGAGCCAAAATTGCTCAACAAGCCTGCAACAATATATATATATATATATATTATAAAGAGAGAGAAATAAATGAACCAATAAGCTGCTGGTTTGAACAACCATCTATATCTGTATATGATAATAATTTGCCAACACTGGCGAGTGCCAAATGAACAAGACTGGAACAAGAACCAACATATGCACTATAACCTGCTGATCAGTCAGAATATAGTGCGGATCTATACCCAACTGCATAGACCCAACCAACATTAGGAGTACTCAGGCAACTATGGCCTATTAAATAATGGTCTGGGTAAAACCCAGTCCGTAAAGTAACCATCCAGTCCAAGGCTTAGCATCCGGAATAATCGGAATGCTATTGATATATCCCAACACCAGGATATACCAGACTATATGTAACAAGGGTAAAGGAATTGAAATATGAACAGGGAATTCAATAAATTGGGTAAATCAGGAATTGAAATGAAATGGAACAAGTGATAATAAATGGGTAACAGTGTATATGAACAATGACTATCAAAGAGAATTGATACGATGGAAAAGAAATATAAATCACTATTCTGAATTTAGAATAGGGGAAAAACTTGCCTTGCGCGTACTTAACCTGGTTTAACTCACTGTCTTCTGACCCTAGCTTGCTCTGCCTTGCTAACACTGAACAAATCATGGAAAGATAGGTGTTTAGATAATTTACTATATACGCGTATCTTGAATTGATATCACGCAACCTTATCAGTCTACCCATGCGTTTCTATCTGACTCGCATATATATATATATATACATTTATACAGCATATCTATTCACATAATCACATAAAGCACGTAGCACATGAGGCACATAATTAATTTCTAGATTTATAATTATTTTTAGAATCAATTTTGGGCTTATACCTGCATTACTAGTCGTATCTGATTTTATTATAATTTTTCGGGATTTATTCAACTCAGTTATACCCCTATTAGGGCCTACGAACTATTAATTATCACAAGATCACTCTCTTCCGGGAGAATTTATGACTCACAATTATTTTTATTGGATTCGTCTCATTTTTCTGAGTCTAGGGATCTTCGTTTTGCTCAAATCGGACTAACGGATTAATTATTATGAATTAAACAAGATTTAATTAATTAATAACTAATTATAAATAATTAATTATAATTAAATAATCCTTAATTATATTTTTAGATAATTATTTAATAATTATTGCATTTTAAAATAATTAATCCCTAATTATTAGGATTAATTACAATTTACTACACTAATTTACTAATTATTAACGCTTACCCGATCAGATCGATTATTTACAAATAATCAATCGATACAATTAACTGATACGTTATTTACCGAATAACTACGAATTACTTGAATTATAAATCACTTAACGATTAATTACTCGTATAACTATGAGCTACTCGCGATTCTTGCCTTATTATCGAACCATTACATTATTATTGTAACCTATACGATTCGTGAATTAATTATCGATATTTAATTATACAATACGAATAATTATTACGATATTCTTCGAATAACTATCGCTCGAATAATAATTCTAATTATCGAATCCCTACTCGCATAAATACGAGTTACTCATAATATTAACTAGTTATCGAATTATTAATCATATTATTTAATCCTTATTTATTAATTAACTACCTAATTATTAATTAATTACCTAATTATTAATTAATTAGATAACTAATAAATAATTAGATAAATAATTAAATAATTAATTAATAACTGATTTCGAATTTCTAAACTAATAAAATAATTTAGAAATTATTAATACTAATTTTCAGAATTTAAATCTAATTTTTATTATATTTTTAGAATTAATAAAACTGATTTTTAAATTAATAAAATATAAATAAAATAATAGAAAATCCAGAAACAGAAATCTGGAAATGGATTCCGGGTGAGGGGATCAAACCCGGGTTGTTTTTCGGGTCAATAACCGGGTCGGCGGGTCGCTGAAGAACAGCCGCCGTGCTGCCCAGAAACCGGCACCGGCGAGCTGTTTCCGGCGAACCCAATTCGAACGTACAGATCATTGTTTCTGCAAGGTTTTTATCCCGTTCGATTCCATGTGACTGCAGAAACACAACTCCGTCGTCCTCTTCCATCCCTGTCGTTCCAGTCGTCTTCTCCGGCGAAAAACAGAGCATCGGCCGGCGAACTGCTGCAGATTCCGACGAGCTCGGTTTCTAAGGTCAAAACACAACCGTTTGATTCGTTTCTTGGTGGGTTTTCATTCAAAATTACTCCAGGAACACAATCAAATCAGTAACATCATCTAATAACCCCTGGAATAATTTCTCCGGCCAAACCAAGCAATTTCCCGGCCAAAACCTAAACTAACGATTTCGTACATCAAAAATTACAAATAAAATACCAAAATAAAGCTTAACACTTGTATAATCTAACCCCTATAATCATATTAACCTCAGGTTCATACAAAATTAAAAACGAACTAAAATAGAATTGTATAAACTTGAAACTAAGAACTAACACTTAGAACAATTGTTTGTTCAAATAAATAGCATAAATCGATTGTAAACAAGTACAGGAAACTATACCAAGCATCAAAATCAACCCATAACCCCATAATTAAAAACCCCCAATTTCAGTCCAAGAACCCTAAAATACGAATTGAAAATCTAAACATCAAAACATGAAATTGATGGTATGAATAGAAAGTAGAGATCAAAAGCTTTGTTTTGGTTACTCACATGATCGATTTGGATAACAGAATCACTCTCAAATCTGCAGTTTAATTCCCTGGTTGTTCTTCACCCCCACTTTCTAATTTTTTTATTTTCTGATTTTTAACAATTAATTAATGAATAATTAATAATAAAATAGGTATTTATACTAATGAAAATAATACCCCTAAATAAAATTAAGGGTCTAATTCTACATCTAATAAAAATATTTGGCCCCAATTTTTATAATTTTTGGGTATTAATATTGAATTTTTAAATATCCAATAAATACAAAATAAATGCTAAAAATTCCCAAAAATTGTGAATATAACAAAAATGCAAAGAAAAATGATATATGATAATTTCATGATCATATAAAAATAAAAATGTGATTTTTGTGGGGTTTTTGGTACCCAAAGGGGTCCGGAAAAGTCATTTTTCGCGAAAAGGGTAAATTTGTAAAACGTCTAGGGGTTCAAAATAGCGATATGGTATAGGGCATTTTTGGTAAAATAGGACCAATAATTTTATTTGAAATACGGGCTTTTAAAACACTGTTTGAGCTGTACGAGTTTTGATATAAGATATATAACTTGCGATATAACATTCAATAAATATCCAAAACACATTCGGATCATAACAGACAACACGTAGCACATAACAATTAGGGTTTAATGACTCAACAACTTCACATCGCACTTTAATTCTCCGTATTTTTCACCTGCTCGCATTACTTCCTTCATTTGCATCTTGCTGTGAGTAATCTATTGCTTTGTTGTTTTCTTTTTCAGAAATGGCCATCTCCCATATCCCCTTCATGGAAGAGGCTGAGCAGGCTGCGGCCTCGGGCCCAGTTCAGCCCGCAGCTGCGAGCACAAGGGCTCGCTCTCAGGCCAATCCTCCGGCCCGCATGACTACTCTCTCCGAGCATCTTTCTTTGGCTCAGGCTCGCCAGTTTTTCCTTCTTTACCTCTATGCCTCTTTAGTCGAGGAGAGGGCCCTGACCCACGTCTGTATCCTTTCAGAACAACTTTGCCTTTAGATTTACTCACAATTTCACAGTGTTCTTCAAAGAAGTCAACATGATAACCTCTGTCACAGATTTGACTTATACTCAGTAGGTTGTGTTTAAGTCCTGAGACCAGAGCTACTTGTTTAATTATGACATTTCCAAGATTGATATTGCCATATCCCAATGTTTTTCCAATGTTGCCATCTCCATAAGAAACACTTGGGCCAGCTTTCTCCACAAAGTCTGATAGCAGGGCCTTATTTCCAGTCATATGTCCTGAACATCCACTGTCCAGAACTAGAATATTTTTCTTGTTGCCCTGCAATCACAAAGACCACTAATTATTAGTTTTAAGGACCCAGACTTGCTTGGATCCTTTGGCCTTATTAAGTTTGTTAACATTTACAGCGGATTTAGCATCAGAGTTTATGTTAACATTTTTCTTATCAGAACTTACACTATCAGACTTTGAATCAGAATTTACACTAGAAGGAACAATGGAAACTTTCTTCAAAGAAGGTTTTATTTGATAATAATCATAGTACAAACTATGATATTCCTTACAAGTATAAATGGAATGCCATAAACTACCACAATGAAAACAAGGATTTTGTGGTTTGTATCTAACAGACTGACTCTTAACTCCTGATTTTGAAGGTAGGGAGTTAATATTCTTATTCTTCCTGCAAAAAGAAGCCAGATGGTTAGAACTTCCACAGTTATGACATGTTTTCCTAGGAGCATCAGGAACAGGTTTATAATCATTGCTTTTATTCACACCTTCCTTTCCATTCCTATTTTTCCTAGGTGATTTTACCTTGTTTGCATTCTTGACATCTTTCAGCTTATGCTTAAGCTGCTTCTTTGTCATTAAGCCTATGTTCACTTCAGCTGTCTTTTCCTGTTTTAGTTTGTCAGAAGTTAATTCCTCTTTAACTTCTGATTTCTCATTTTCAGACTTTACAGTTACAAACTTAACAGGTTTAAACTTTGGCTTTAGCTTAACAACAGGCTTAATTTCTTCAGTTCCTTTATCATTCTTATCTTCTCCATAACCTAAGCCCTCTTTCCAGTTTCCACTACTTAGCAAATTTTGAGTTGTTTTGCCAGAGTTAGTCCAAGTCCTGATAATCTCTCTTTCCTTTTCTAACTTAGTTTTTAGAGATTCATTTAATTTTAGCACTTCATTCCTAACATAAAAATCATCATCTCTATCCTTCTGAGTTTGATGGAACATGACTAACTCTTTTTCTAAGAAATCATTCCTTTTCTTAAATGCAAGATTTTCAGAAGTTAATCTTTCACATGTTAAAGTTTGATCTCTATAGCTAACAAACATGGTTTTAAGATATCTTCTCAACTCATTAAAATCATCAGTATGAAAAGCATAAGTAGTCTGAGGTACCTTTATTTCAGCAGCTTCAGAACTGCTCTCAGCACTTTCTTTATCAGCATTTGCCATCAATGCATAGTTCTCCTCACTTTCAGAATCTGAGGTGTCTGTCCAGCTTTTCTGCTTTGTGACAAGAGCCTTGCCTTTGTCACCCTTTACCTTCTTGCAGTCAGGAGATATGTGGTCTTTCTCACCACAGTTATAGCATTTAACATTGGTGTAATCTCCTCTGTCAGACTTTCCTCCTCTGCCTTCAGATCTTCTGAAATTCTTCTTATCAGAACTTATGCTTTTCCTGGAAAACTTCTTTCCCTTCCTGAACTTCCTGTATGCAATCTTTGTGATTCCTTTCACCATAAGAGCACACAGCTTCATCATCTCCTCATCAGCAGCAGTCTCAGGCAAGCTTTCAGAATCTGAGTCATCATCACTCTCAGAACTTGATGACTCAGTATCAGACTTTATGAAAAGAGCTTTACCCTTGTCTTTCTTTGAGGAAGCTGCTTTGGGGAATTCTTCTTCAGCCTTAAGAGCAATTGTCCTTGACTTTCATCCTTTCCTCTTGCTTCTTTGTTCCATCTCCAGCTCATGAGTCTTGAGCATTCCATAGATTTCGTCAAGAGTTGTTTCATCAAGATTGTAGTTGTCTCTTATTGTCGTTGCCTTCAAATCCCAGCATTCAGGAAGAGCTAACAGGAACTTAAGGTTTGAATCTTCAAGATCATACTCTTTATCAACCAATGACAAATCATTCAAAAGTTTGACAAATCTATCATATAAATCATTCAATGACTCATTAGTCTTTGAGTCAAAGTGTTCATACTCTTGAGTGAGTATTGTCTTCCTGTTCTTCTTAATTGTGTCAGTTCCCTGACACCTTATTTCCAGAGCATCCCATATCTCCTTAGCAGTCTTGCAGTTGATTACCCTGTTTGACATTACATTATCAATGGCACTATGCAGTAAGTGTCGTACCTTAGCATCCTTAGCAATTGATGCTATGTCCTCAGCAGTATAATCACTCTTCTCCTTTGGTACGGTCTTTACTGCTTCACCTGCAACTGCAACAGCGAGTTTGGTTGGCTTGTGAGGACCTTCCTTGATTCTATCCAGGTATTCTAGATCTGTTGCTTCCAGGAACATGGTCATCCTTACCTTCCATATGGGATATTCAGATGGTCTCAGTATGGGGACTCTGATGGTCTCATACCGACTCTGAATTTGTGTCTTTGGTGGTTCATCAGTTGTGGTAGGCTTAGTTGGAGTTTCTGTTTCCGACATGATTGTGTTTGGATCTTTAACTGTATGTATGTTAACAGATAGGCTCTGATACCAATTGTTAGGTCACACACACACACACACTGTAGAGGGGGTGAATACAGTGTATAGTACACTCAAATCGAACTTTAAGAACTTAAGTAACAGAAAACAAACTTTATTGAAACAATAAACTCTGTTACAGTATGGAACTGTTACCTCTCAGTGATGAACAAATATCATGAGAGCTGCTAGGGTTACAATGAATAATCTTTTCTAATAATGATAACACTTATAGTGTAAACCCTATGTCTGTGTTTATATACTACACAGTTACAAGATAATCGCTAATTGATATGGAATATAATTCTGCTTCCTAAAATATATCAATCAGATATCTTTTCTTCCAAGTATTCCATTCTTCACGGAATTCCTTCTTCATGCATATCTCTTCTTATGTTTATCTCGATCTTCTTTCCTTTAATCAGCTACTGTCCTTATCTGATTGTCCTTCAGCACTTAAGTTCTGATATCTATCTTCTGATGATTATCTCCTGATAATATAAGTACTGATATCCTTAAGTCCTGACTTCCAGTATAAGTACTGATCAACAGTTAAGTACTGATTTATCCTGTTCACGTAAGATCTGAAAGCTAAACATAAAACATATTAGCCATGACATTATCAAATATATCTAACAGTTCTGATATTAAGTTCTGACTTCCAGTAAGTCCTGATTTGTCCTGTTGTTAAGTTCTGAAAACTAAACACAAATCATATTAGACATGACATCTCAAATATATCTAACGGAAACATACACATGATGGAAATAAAATTCTGGAATTTGAACATCGGAGGACTGAAGCCTCCACTACACCATATAAGGCATGTTGTAACACGTTTTTCATTGTAATGAGCTAAACTATAACCATAGATGCCTTAAAATTAATTTTGGTTATCTATGGTTACACTTGATTTCATTGTAACAATTGGTGTCATTTGGTGTAATTATAAAAAATTGAGGCATTTCCGGTAACATAATTTTGGTGTTACTATTGATCCTGAAAAAAGTATAACAAATAAATCAAATATTTAGACTGGTTACTTAAAACTAAAAACTAAAAATACCTTAGAAAAGAAATCTGCCTCTCTTAATTTCTTCTTAAATACAAAACTCATTATATTCCTCTCATAAATTGAATATTTCTTCTTTCACACTCCGAAAACTCTCAATTTTGTGTTTCTCCATCACTCACTCTTCAATCTGGTCTTCAATCAGGCATCTATTCTTTATCAATCGGGTCTTTAATCAGGTTCTTGCTTTTTCAAGATTTAGTTGATGGAGCTTTTTCAATGCTTTCATCGGTACCCCCATCTCTTTACTCTCTATCTGGGAATCCTAAATTGAGGTAAACTATCTTCCCTTTCATACAGAAATAACTATGTATGTATGATTGTTTGATTTATAACTTTGTGATTAGTGGGTGTTTATTATTTATGATATATATTTGCCTTCTTAGTAAAAAATTGAACTTTTTAGGTTTCCCATTTTAATTTTGCTGCAAAATTGAAAGCAATGTAGAGTAAAAACGTAATATTTGTCTTTATGATTGATGGCATATAAGGTTTTTGGTGTATGATTATTTTTTAAATGGGGGTGTTGATTCTTGATTTTAATTGTGATGTAGATGGGTAGGTCTAGAAATAAACCTCATAACTTTGCTAATATGCCTAAAGTTGAGGGAAAGTACCAAGAAACTAGGATGTGGGACTCACTATTTGAATGGAATTCAAACTAGCTCGAGAATCAAATTATAGCCCCTGATTGAATTATTTGTTATATGTTCAATTACACTATCGGCGCCTACTCCGTTATTATTGAAATAGTAAGCAGTTACTTATGGTTCCTCCTTTCAACTACCTACAAGAAATCAAGTACCAAATCTTCTAATTGAAGTTTGGCTTTTGGCTGCAGTGATAGATTCAGTGTCTGTGAAATATCTCAGTATTTACTTCAATATCTATATCAAGTGGTATATTTGTAGCATTTATATTCGGTATTAGATATTTTTATCATACAGATCAATTGCATTTCTTTACAAAATAATAACCTCTCTTCTCTTCATGAACATATAACAACAGCTAGAAAAATAGTAACATTGTTGTTATCGTATATGATATTTACAAAGCCATTAACCTAATATTATGGAAATGGATTAATATTGATATCCATGGGCATCATATAGAAGTTTCTGCCTTTGTAAGACACTATATCAACCAAGCGATCTACAAGATAATTTATGCCTGCTAAGGTTAAGAATTTTTCTTATAGTGAATAAAGTAAAAAATGAAGTGGAAGAACGACGACCTTTAGTCTAAAATTCTGGGTTGTAAAACAATGAATCTTCAGGTGATTTTGTTTTTCTTTACTCTTTAGTGTGAATTTCTTTTTGAGTCGATAGATAAGTTATTATGTCTTTGCTCTTTGTGGCTAAACAAGATATTGCAATTAATTGTAGATAATACTAGCTATAAATTATAGAGACTGAATTTCTTGTTAATTTTGCAGAGTTGTTCTTGTATTTTTTTGCATATTTATGAATTTTATGCAAGTAAATGCATAAAACTTTAGAATAAGTTTATTGTAAAAGAGGCTCCTGCAAGTGAATACTATTATAGTGGATATTTATATTCTACGTTTTTGTGTGGTTAGCTCGTGTATAAAAGCGATGTTCTCATTTTATTTAATAGTGTAAAAATATTCAAAAGTAAATAATCTTAGAACATAGCGTACTAGTAACTCTTTTAGCAATATATTTTTTTGGGAGCTCAAGATAAATTAATGCAATAAGTTTTCCTTGTTGAGAGACAGTATAGTAATCCCGGAGGTACATCGATGAGTAAGTATTAAAATCATAAAGTGGTTTTTATTGGGTGAGTCATGAGTCTGTGAGATTATAACAGAGGCTAGATGCAAACCAAACCAATCCCTTATTTTGCATATATAGTTATTATGCAAGCAGTTTTGTGCTTCTTGAAGTTGAGAGCAGGGGGTGAACTTAAAGAAATTTGTATGCATTTACTTCTTCATATGCTTATTTTTTGTCTAACATAAGTGATTGAGCATGAAATATAAGTGCGTTTTTAATTTGTGTAGTGGCATCGTTGAGTTCGACTGGTGCGGGATGACATTCTCTGCAGAAATGTCAGCTCATCCATCTGCCAAAGTTTCTCGAAAAGCCTATGACATTTCGAAGAATACGAACTCAAAACTGGATTTCATGTTACCTCCTCTTGTTGAATGGTATCCAAGAATCTTCGAGGATGCAGGCCCTAGCAGAGACAACATTGCTATGTATTTTTATCTATCCAGAGTTGATAGGTAATTTAAGACTTATTGCATGAGACTTATTGTTTATTTCTCCAATTATTTAAGTTGTTTGTTCTATTTTTATGGAAAAGGAGGTATATTCTAATTTATTAAGAAACATGGAAGCAAGCCATTAAATGATGCAACCTCTTATTGATGGTGTAGAATTGCTATTATTTCCATCAACAATCCTGCCGGCTGGTTCTCATAGTGAGCTTCACACATTTTTATAATACTGATCTTATGTTGCGAGGGATGGGAAAACTTAAAAACATCAATTATCATAAAATAACATAAGATCGGTATTATAAAATTTATGATGCTCCTCTGAGAACCAGCACGCAGAATTGTTGATGGAAATAATAGCAATTCTACACCATCAATAAGAGAGTGCATCATTAAATGGCTTGCTACCATGTTTCTTAATAAATTAGAATATACCCCTTTTTCCCTAAAAATAGAATAAATAATTTAAATAGTTGGACTAATAAACCATTAGTCTCATGCAATAAGTCTAAAATTAGCTATCAACTCTGGATAGATAAAAATACAGAGCAATATCGTCTCTGCAAGGTCCTGCATCCTGGATGATTTTTGGATACCATTTAATAAGAGGAAGTAATGTGAAATCCAGTTTTGAGTTCATATTCTTCGAAAAGTCAAAGGCCTTTCGAGAACTTTTGGCGGATGGTAGAGCTGACATTTCTTTAGACAACGTCATCCCACAGTGGTCAAACTCAACGATGCCACTACACAAAATAAAAAACGCGCTTAGCATTCATGCTGAATCACTTATAAGCTTATATGCCAAACCAATTCTTTATAAGTGATTGAGCATGAATGTTAAGTGTACTTTTTATTTTGTGTAGTGGCGTCGTTGAGTTTCACCGGTGTGGGATGACGTTCTCTGCAGAAATGTCAGCTCATCCATCCACCAAAGTTTCTCGAAAGGCCTTTGACTTTTTCAAAGAATATGAACTCAAAATTGGATATCACGTTACTTCCTCTTGTTGAATGGTATCCAAGAATCTTCCAGGATGCAGGTCCTAGCTAAGACGATATTGCTCTGTATTTTTATCTATCCAGAGTTGATAAGTAATTTAAGATTTATTTCATGAGACTAATGGTTTATTTCTCCAACTATTTAAGTTCTTTCTTCTATTTTTAGGGACAAGGGGTATATTCTAATTTATTAAGAAACATGGTAGCGAGCCATTAAATAATACATTCTTTTATTGATGGTCTAGAAGTGCTGTTATTTCCATCAACAATCCTACCGACTGGTTCTCAGAGTGAGCATAATAAATTTTATAATATTAATGTTATGTTATTTTATAATAATTGATGGTTACAAGTTTTCCCATCCCTCACAATATTTATCACAGCTTTTTATCTCTGCTTAATCAAGTTTTTCATTCTTGAAATTAGAGGTGGATTCGGCCCGCAAGGGTTGGCTCAGTTGGTTAAAGAGGGGATAACTATCCTCTTGGTCACAGGTTCGAATTCCACGGGAGGAGAATTTATGATTATGCCTCCTGAGTCAGAGCCTGTCGCTTAATTGCAGTTTACCTTGGTTCACGTGGTTTGCAGGCTATTGCGTGAACCCGTAGGCTTTACCCAGTGCGCACCCGAAGGGTAGCGGATGCGGGTTACCTAGAAAAAAAAATATTGGAGGTGGATTCGTAACTGGATCACTACTTGAAAAGCGTATTTGATGGAATTCAAATTTAGTTTATGTTCTTCATTTAAAGTGGTAAATTTTATATCAATGAGGGATAATGATTTCTTATATAAATTAGATAGCTAAACAGAATGCAAATAAAATTTGGGCTCATTGACATGTTAGATTAAACAATATAACTATGATGCTTGTGTGTAGCACTACAAAAAAAAGGCTAAATGCGACCGTCCAAAAACCGGTCGTACATATAGAAGTGATATTTAGTAAGCTAGTTTAATTTATACTAAATTTGACCGCCTAAAAATCGGTTAAATACGACCTGTTAAATTCAACCGTAATCGGTCGAATTGTAGTTTTCCAGATTTTGAATTTAAAAATTTAAATTGGCGTTTTAAATTTGAAAATCCTGCCTAAAATTTTAAATTTCCTTGAAAATTTAAAAATCCAGCCCAAAAGAATTAAATTCAACCGTATATTATTGTTTATCAAATTCAACCACTTTTGGTCAAAAAACTAATTTTTTACTATTTTTGGGTGAAAATTATTTTCAATTGTTTTTGGTTAAATATTAATTTCAACTGCTTTAAATAATTCGACAACTAGCACCTAGGAATTGTCTCTTATGTTCAACGGCTTTCGGTTGAATTAACATAACAAAAACCCAAAAAAAATCTTGTTTTGAACCACGTGGAATAAACTCTAGTTAAAAGCCAAATTATGTTTCCTATAGACCCCAGACATGTACTGACAAATAATTAATAAAGAAAATATATGAACCATCCAAGATTTAACATAAAACCAATACTTGGTTAGAAAACATAGTTATGTCCGCATAACTAGTACGTCAATATCAGTCATCATCAGTACTAGAAAATTTAAACACGTTATACATGCCTCGGAAAGTATTAACAAAAGATCTAGTTAGCTTTACAAAAAGTGGACTAAGATTCCAAAACCAGTGTTTCAGTTCATTATAGCTAAGCAGGTATCTGGGTAATATAACAATGCATGCCTAAAATAGCGGATAGTCTGCTGGATCAAGGTCTTCGTCTTCATTTCATCACTGCCTTGAACTTTTTTTCCATTCCTGTATAGATCTAATTAATGTTTACATGAAGATTAAGTTGATATGCCTCCCTGGAGCTCTACAATTCTTTTACTGTTCAATCCGCAAATACAAATCCAATGATTCAAACATAAAATGGCAAAACAATTAAAATCACAACATTAAAAATTTGTTTGACAACATGTGCATAGAGTCACCAAGAATCTAAGTACTTGTAATGACATCAGAAGCATGTGACAGCTCATTGCAAACTTACTTCAAGGAATATAACATAAGCAACAATCAGAACATTAACAAATAACAGTCCCGTATATTACAACCTGTCTAATTGACTATCATAGGAAAACACGAAAGGAAATTCAGAACTTAGTCGTACTGTAATTATGGTATGACACTCTATGTTACTTCGACTCAGGTACAGATGGTTGTTGGGAAAAAAACATACTCCCTCCGTCCCCCTCAATTCTTTACATTGGGCGACGGGGACTCGGCACGCACTTTAATGCTCTTATTAAATATAGTTGCATAATTATTTTTTAATTTTTGTTTCTTCTAAATAAAAATATAATGTTCAAACTTTTATATAAAAAAAGAAAATTTTAAAAATAAATTACGGAACTATACTTTATAGTTGCCTTAAAATGCGTGTCAAGCATGTGAAAAAAACTGTAAAGAAATGAGAGGGACGGAGGGAGTATTTGAGTATCAGACTTAAAAAACCTGAAAATTAAGGAAACGAGAACACAGTGTCCAGTTTTTGACACAGGTACAAGGACACTACATTATAATGTATTAATAAGGTACTTTAAATCCAGCATAACACTGTATCTGAACCGCATAATAAAGTTGTCATGCAATCTAACACTGCCTGAACAAAGTTCTAAAGTCTAGAACATAATCTTTTATTCATTATAAAATAAAAAATACTACTACTACTGAATAGTTATCAATATCAATAATTATGTCCACTTTTATCACTATTTATGATTACTACTACTGAATATTACTAAACAGTCTATTTATCCACACACACAAAAGAAGAAATGATAAGGCTAGCTAGTTGATGAAGGGTTTTTATAAGGTGACTTTATTCTTAGTTGAGAATTAATTCAATTTAAAATTTACAAGGTGGAATATTTTTTATTTTGAACTCAAAGGATATACATCAATTTGTTTGTCTACAAAATAATCTAGACTTCGCATTAAGCAACTTAACATAATACATCTAACTTTGAAAAATCACAGGGATAACTATTAGAAGGATAAGAAATAGCAGTGAAGAGACTTTCAAGAAAGTCAAAACACGGATTGACTGAAAATGAGCTCAAAGACTGTACATTCAGTCACTAGAAAAGACTGTCCAAATCGTAGTCAATAACTATCGACTCTTCCTATTTTAGTTAAAGTACTCTGAACAATCACTAACAATGATAAATGCAGAATTACAACCATACTATAAAAACCATACTATAAAAATGCAGAATCCAGGAAATATTACTGTACAAGCAGACATAAAACCATACTATAAAAACCTACTGCATCTGTTGCATGACTAAAATAGAGTACTTGAGTTATTTTGCACAATTAAACAATAGTGGCAAAAACTTAATTTTATCTCTTATTTATTCCCCATTTATACATGACTTGCTCACGCACACAAATAATAAAGAGAAAAGGACCCTTAAAGTAGGAGAAGTGCTCTATTTGTTATTGTTCCGTCTTTGCAAGTAGGAGAAATGCTCTTTTTGATATTATTAGTTGTTATTAGAGTTTTCAGTACAGACTTGTCTTGCTTTAGGTAATATATATCGTCGAAATATGCAAAACTTGTATATATGCATTTAGGAAAACATGAGTTCTCCTTATTCTTAAAGGGTGTTAAGTTTTGAAAAAGTTTTGTAGATGTAATTACAATATTAATGGTTGTACTTGATTCAACACTGGAACCTTTATGCTTCAAGTATTAGGTATTTTTTATTACAAACAAAAAAAGGCACTTAATAGTATTGAGCCTGAAATGCATTATTCTATTGTAAAAATTCTGTGTCATGCAATTTGCCTTATATGTTGCATTCGTTGTTGATACACTTAAGCTTATCATTATCCACTAGAATAACCTTTTATGTCTTTAATCATAGAATAACCTACTCATTATCCACTAAGGTGAACAATATTTATATTGTTAATGAAATGTAGTTGCGTTTTGCTGAACCAAGTATTTTTTTTTAATTTATATGTTCATATTTATTTGGTGATTCATACTCATGTGTTAAGTGCATTATGTGTCTATATTGGTAATTCTGCAGGTCTGTAGCGTTTGTAGGCTAAGAGGTATGTAATGCAGCGTGCACCTAACAAAACTATGAATTAGACACGCCATATAGTTTGGCATTCTGCCATATAAAAGGTCTGACCTATTTGCTTAGAAATATATTACCAAAGGTGTCTTATATATTCCAAGTCATAGCATCTCTCCATGGGAAGCAGTTGTTTTTTATCACCGGACTGCATGTATTTAAGCAACCAATGCCATACTAATCGACATTCATATCATGTTAACATATCACACATACATGCAAGTCCTGCACAACTGGTTAATTAGGGTTGTACACTATACCCATGAATTATTCATTAGAGAGAGGCAACTCTCCTTTAGCCTCTCTTTCTTCATATATTTCCTATCATAAGAAATAAATCAGGAAAATTGTTCCTTTTCCACATCATTGAGATGTGGGTATTGTCATTCTACCAATTTTTGAAAACCACTACCTATTCAAGTTAAACAATCAAAAATTATATTGTTAACTAAATTAAATTCAAAAGTGAGGCGTAAAAACATCTTGCCGCAAGTACTTTGCAACCTCTCATGAGTTAATAAGAACATAGTATGCCACTAGTTCATATTCATCACCATTTAACAATTTATCTTTAGTCCGTAGACTAGGATGTGTAGGATATGTGTAGACTTCTAACACATTATCATCGTGAAACATTCTAGGGGCCTCATTTCATCATAATTTAATATTCATTATTTCATTTCTGGAATCAAAATACATGCAGAAGTGTACACATTCCTCCTCAATATAGCCTTGCGCCATTAAACCCTATGCTCGAGCTTTGTTTCCTACTTCCAATTTGAAGTTGTGCAAGTATCTTTCAATAAAATACATCCAAAGCTAATAAGTTGGCCTACCCAACTACGCTCAGTTGCTAAATATAGTGGAAAATGCTCCATAGGATCAAATAAACCAGGAGGAAAAATGGTTTCAAGTTTGGACATTATCCTAACTATATCTTTCTCCATTTTTTTCAAATCCGAGTACTTGTGATTTGAAGAACATAAATCTTGTAAGAAGTTGCACAATTCAATGATAGGATCAGCTACATGCTTCGGAAGAAGGTCACGACAAACGATAGGCAATAATTTTTGCATGAAGACGTGACCGTCATGTGATTTCATACCACGAATGCAACTTTCCGCGTAATTCACACTCCTAGATATATTTGAGGCATATCCATCTGGAAGTTTCAATGAGAAAATCCACTTGAACAACTTATGAATTTGTTCATTTGAAAGTGTATATGATGCATGCGGTTCTGTGCCATCATCTCGAATCCATAACTCACGATGTACACCTAATTCTTCATAATCCTTTCTTCATATTGTGTTATCTTTGGTCTTCTTCGCATAACCAAGAATTGTGTAGAAAATATTGTCAAAAACATTCTTTTCTGTGTCCATAATATCAATATTATGACGAAGACTGAGTGTCTCCCAATTATGTGTCACACCATAATCTCTCGGTTTTCTCTCATGTGACTTTCCTGGAGGAGAAAACTGTATCTACTCACACATTCTCTTTACCTGAAACCAATGTCGAGCACAAATTGATCGTTTCTCTAGACTTCCAAACCTTGTACTCTTTCTTAGGGGATCATTTGCCTTCAAAAAACCTTGAACTCTGTTAGATATATTTGATAATGTCATGGCTAATATGATTTATGTTTAGTTTTCAAATCTTACTTAACAGGACACATCAGTACTTAACTGGGAATCAGTACTTATACTGGAAGTCAAGACTTAAGGATATCAGTACTTATATTATCAGGAGATAATCATCAGAAGATGGATATCAGAACTTAAGTGCTGAAGGACGTTCAGATAAGGACAGTAGCTGATTAAAGGAAAGAAGATCGAGATAAACATAAGAAGAGATATGCATGAAGAAGGAATTCTATGAAGAATAGAATACTTGGAAGAAAAGATATCTGATTGATATATTTTAGGAAGCAGAATTATATTCCATATCAATTAGCGATTATCTTGTAACTGTGTAGTATATAAACATAGACATAGGGTTTACACTATAAGTGTTATCATATTCTAGAAGATTATTCATTGTAACCCTAGCAGCTCTCGTGATATTTGTTCATCACTGAGAGGTAACAGTTCCATACTGTAACAGAGTTTATTGTTTTAATAAAGTTTGTTTTCTGTTACTTGAAATATTAACAGTTCGATTTGATTGTATTTTACACTGTATTCACCCCCTCTACAGTGTGTGTGACCTAACAAGTGGTATCAGAGCCTATCTGTTAACACACATATAGTTAAAGATCCAAACACAATCATGTCTGACACAGAAACTCCAACTAAGCCTACCAAAACTGAAGAACCTCCAAAGAAACAAATTCAAAGTCGGTATGAAACCATCAGAGTTCCCATACTGAGACCATCTGAATATGCCATATGGAAGGTGAGGATGACCATGTTTCTGGAAGCTACAGATCCAGAATATCTTGATAGAATCAAGGAAGGGCCTCACAAACCAACCAAGCTCGCTGTTGCAGTTGCAGGTGAAGCAGCAAAGACCGTACCAAAGGAAAAGAGTGATTATACTGCTGAAGATATCGCATCAATTGCTAAGGATGCTAAGGTACGACACTTACTGCATAGTGCCATTGATAATGTAATGTCAAATAGGATAATTAACTGCAAGACTGCTAAGGAGATATGGGATGCTCTGGAAACAAGGTGTCAGGGTACTGATACAATTAAGAAGAATAGGAAGACAATACTCACTCAAGAGTATGAACACTTTGACTCAAAGGCTAATGAATCATTGACTGATTTATATGATAGATTTGTCAAACTCTTGAATGATCTGTCACTGGTTAATAAGGAGTATGATCTTGAAGATTCAAACCATAAATTCCTGTTAGCTCTTCCTGAATGTTGGGATTTGAAGACAACAACAATAAGAGACAATTACAATCTTGATGAAACAACTCTTGATGAAATTTATGGAATGCTCAAGACTCATGAACTTGAGATGGAACAAAGAAGTAAGAGGAAAGGAGGAAAGTCAAGGATAGTTGCTCTTAAGGCTGAAGAAGAATCCCCCAAGGCACCTACCTCAAGGAAAGTCAAGGGTAAAGCTCTTTTCACAAAGTCTGATACTGAGTCATCAAGTTCTGAAAGTGATGATGACTCAGATTCTGAAAGCTTGCCTGAGACTGATGCTGATGAGGAGATGATGAAGCTGTGTGCTCTTATGGTGAAAGGGATCATAAAGATTGCATACAGGAAGTTCAGGAAGGGAAAGAAGTTTTCCAGGAAAGGCATAAGTTCTGATAAGAAGAATTTCAGAAGATCTGAAGGCAGAGGAGGAAAGTCTGATAGAGGAGATTATACCAATGTGAAATGCTATAACTGTGGTGAGAAAGGCCACATATCTCCTGATTGCAAGAAGGTAAATGGTGACAAAGGCAAGGCTCTTGTCACAAAGCAGAAAAGATGGACAGACACCTCAGACTCTGAAAGTGAGGAGAACTATGCGTTGATGGCAAATGCTGATAAAGAAAGTGCTGAGAGCAGTTCTGAAGCTGCTGAAACAAAGGTACCTCAGACTACTTATGCTTTTCATACTGATGATATTAATGAGTTGAGAAGATATCTTAAAACCATGTTTGTTAGTTATAGAGATCAAACTTTAACATGTGAAAGATTAACTTCTGAAAATCTTGCTTTTAAGAAAAGAAATGATTTCTTAGAAAAAGAGTTAGTTATGTTCCATCAAACTCAGAAGGAAAGAGATGATGCTTTTTATGTTAGGGATGAAGTGCTAAAAATGAATGAATCTCTAAAAACTGAGTTAGAAAAGGAAAAAGAGATAATCAGGACTTGGACTAACTCTGGCAGAACAACTCAAAATTTGCTAAGTAGTGAAAATTGGAAAGAGGGCTTAGGTTATGGAGAGGATAAGAATGATAAAGGAACTGTAGAAATTAAGCCTGTTGTTAAGCAAAGGCCGAAGTTAAAACCTGTTAAGTTTGTAACTGTAAAGTCTGATAATGATAAATCAGAAGTTAGAGAGGGATTAACTTCTGACAAACTAAAATAGGAAAAGACAGCTGAAGTAAACATAGGCTTAATGACTAAGAAGCAGCTTAAGCATAAGCTGAAAGATGTTAAGAATGTAAACAAGGTAAAATCACCTAGGAAAAATAGGAATGGAAAGGAAGGTGTGAATAAAAGCAATGATTATAAACCTGTTCCTGATGCTCCTAGAAAAACATGTCATAACTGTGGAAGTTCTAACCATCTGGCTTCTTTTTGCAGGAAGAATAAGAACATTAACTCCTTACCTTCAAAATCAGGAGTTAAGAGTCAGTCTGTTAGATATAAACCACAAAATCCTTGTTTTCATTGTGATAGTTTATGGCATTCCATTTATACTTGTAAGGAATATCATAGTTTGTACTATGATTATTATCAATTAAAACCTTCTTTGAAAAAAGTTTCCATTGTTCCTTCTAGTGTAAATTCTGATTCAAAGTCTGATAGTGTAAGTTTTGATAAGAAAAATGTTAACATAAACTCTAATGCTAAATCCGCTGCAAATGTTAACAAACTTGATAAGGCCAAAGGATCCAAGCAAGTCTGGGTCCTTAAAACTAATCATTAGTGGTCTTTGTGATTGCAGGGCAACAGGAAAAATATTCTAGTTCTGGACAGTGGATGTTCAGGACATATGACTGGAAATAAAGCCCTGCTATTAGACTTTGTGGAAAAAGCTGGCCCAAGTGTTTCTTATGGAGATAGCAACATTGGAAAAACATTGGGATATGGCAATATCAATCTAGGGAATGTCATCATTAAAGATGTAGTTATGGTCTCAGGACTTAAACATAATCTGCTGAGTATAAGTCAAATCTGTGACAGAGGTTATCATGTTGATTTCTTTGAAGAACACTGTGAAGTTGTGAGTAAATCCAAAGGCAAAGTTGTTCTAAAAGGATACAGGCGTGGTAACATTTATGAAGCTAAGCTTTCAACAAGTACTGATGGTTCTGCAATCTGTCTGATGAGTAGAGCATCAATTGAAGAAAGCTGGAATTGGCACAAGAAACTCTCTCATTTAAATTTCAACAATATAAATGATCTAGTCAAGAAAGATCTTGTGAGAGGAATGCCAAAGTCAGTATTTGCTCCTGATGGCCTTTGTGATTCTTGTCAGAAGGCCAAACAAAGAAAATCTTCATTCAAGAGCAAGACTGAATCATCAATTCTTGAGCCTTATCATCTACTACATGTTGATCTATTTGGTCCAGTGAATGTCATGTCTATTGCAAAGAAGAAATATGCGTTGGTCATAGTGGATGAGTTCACCAGATACATATGGGTGTATTTCTTGCACACAAAAAGTGAAACTGCATCTATCTTGATTGATCATGTCAAACATCTGGATAAATTGGTCAAAGATTCTGTGAAAACCATAAGGAGTGATAGTGGCACTGAGTTCAAGAATTTGATAATGGAAGAGTTCTGCAAAAACCATGGAATTAAGCAGGAATTTTCTGCTCCTGGAACTCCACAACAAAATGGAATTGTTGAAAGGAAGAATAGAACTCTCATTGAAGCTGCACGTACAATGCTTGAAGAAGCAAAGCTTCCAACCTATTTCTGGGCTGAAGCTGTGCAGACTGCTTGTTTTACTCAAAATGCAACACTCATTAACAAGCAAGAAAAAATACTATATGAGATGGTGAAGAAAAAGAAGCCAAATTTGAAGTACTTTCATGTATTTGGATGCAAGTGTTTTTTTCTCAAGACTCATCCTGAACAGCTATCTAAATTTGATCTAAAAGCTGATGAAGGAATCTTTGTTGGATATCCACTTTCCACAAAAGCCTTCAGAGTCTATAATTTGAGAACAAGAGTGGTCATGGAATCTATCAATATCTCTTTTGATGACAAGAAAATTACTGGTCTTGAAGATTTTATTGACCATGATCAGCTGAGATTTGAAAATGAAGACTCAAATTCTGATACTGAAAATCCTGACAGTCAAAAACCTGATACTGTAAACTCTGATGGATTAAACTCTGATGTTATTGAAACTGTGGTAACTATGCCAAAGGAAGATGCACCTATGCAGGGGGAGCATACTCAAGATCTTACCACATCTCAAGAAGCATCAGAACATACATCTGGCTCTTCAAGTTCTGATTCATCAAGTTCTGATAAGCCAAGTTCTGATAGTGCTGAAAATCTATATTCTGAAGAATCCAACTCAGAGAGCATAATTTCAGGGGGAGCATCAGAAAATGAAATTGAAGACAACATGGATCATGGGGGAGCATCCAGTTCTAGAGAAAAACCTTCCATCTGCAAGGAAGTGGACTAAATCACATACACATGATTTGATAATTGAAAATCCTGATGTAGGTGTCAGAACTAGAACAGGTACTTCAAATAAATGTCTTTATAATTCTTTTCTCTCTCAGACTGAGCCAAAGAAAGTGGAAGAAGCTCTTCAAGATGCTGATTGGGTGCAAGCAATGCAGGAAGAGTTAAATGAATTTGAAAGAAACAAAGTCTGGACCCTAGTGCCAAGACCAAAGAATAGATATGTTGTTGGTACAAAGTGGGTATTCAGAAACAAAACTGACAGTGATGACATAATTACAAGGAATAAGGCAAGGCTGGTTGCAAAAGGATATTCTCAACAGGAGGGAATGATGAAACATTTGCACCAGTTGCTAGGTTAGAAGCCATAAGGATATTTTTTGCTTATGTTGCTCACAAAAAGTTTACTGTCTTTCAAATGGATGTGAAAAGTGCTGTTCTCAATGGAGAATTGGAGGAGGAAGTATATGTTGAACAACCTCCAGGCTTTGTAGATTCCAAACATCCAGATTATGTCTACAGGCTTGATAAAGCACTTTATGGACTTAAGCAAGCTCCTAGAGCATGGTATGAGACTTTAGCTCAGTTTTTTCTGGAAAGTGGATTCAATAGAGGAACAATAGACAAAACACTGTTATACCTCAACCATGGAAAGGACTTACTTCTGGTCCAGATTTATGTTGATGATATCATTTTTGGGTCTACAAATGACAGACTTTGCAAGAAGTTTGCCAAACTAATGCAGTCAAGGTATCAGATGAGTATGATGGGGGAACTTAGCTATTTTCTGGGCCTTCAAGTCAAGCAAAATGAAGAAGGCACTTTTATTTGTCAAACTAAGTACACCAGAAACTTGTTGAAGAAATTTGGAATGCAAGATTGTTCAAGTGCATCCACTCTCATGGCCACTACAACAAAACTGGATAAGGATACTGGTAAATCAGTAGATATTACTGATTATAGAGGTATGATTGGCTCTCTACTCTATCTAACTGCTAGTAGACCTGATATCATGTATGCTACCTGTCTTTGTGCAAGATTTCAAGCAGATCCAAGAGAACCTCATTTAACAGCTGTGAAAAGAATTTTCAAGTATCTTAAGGGAACAGCTGATCTGGGATTGTGGTATCCCAGAGAATTAGATTTTAAACTAATAGGTTACTCAGATGTAGATTATGCAGGTTGCAAAATTGACAGGAAAAGCACAAGTGGAAGCTGCCAATTTCTTGGAGGCAGATTGGTTTCTTGGTTTAGCAAGAAACAAAAGTCAATTTCCACATCAACTGCAGAATCAGAATATATTGCTGCAGGAAGTTGTTATGCACAGATTCTTTGGATGAAGAATCAGTTACTGGATTATGGGTTAACATATTTCAAAATCCCTATTTACTGTGATAATCAAAGTGCTATTGCTATGACAGGTAATCCAGTTCAACACTCTATGACAAAGCACATCAGCATCAGGTACCACTTCATCAGGGAACATGTAGATGAAGGTACAGTGGAGTTGCACTTTGTTCCAACAGATCAACAAGTAGTAGATATCTTCACACAACCATTGTGTGAAGCTACCTTTACAAGATTGGTAAATGAACTTGGAATGGTTTCAGGTTCTTTCTCTAAATCTGCTTAGTTTTGTTCTGTTGCATCAGACTTTATGATCAGTATTTACGGAATTTAATCTCTTTGTGTATTCTGTGCTTAATTGAAAAATGTGTTTAAGTACTGACTGTTATCTGATATATGTTTCTAAACTCTGATAAGTGATATGTCTGTTTCAGTAACTATTCAATCCTATGAGGATAACTGTGCTAGATGCTGAACTAGTAGTCTTCAATAAATAAGGGATCCCATGTAAGAAGTAATTATTTCTTTGGAAATCTATTGACACAAGCAAATTCTGATAATTGAGCTTAGTTGAGTTTACTTTGTCTATCTTATTACTAAGTCACAAACTAGAATAATGCTACTCATCTGTTAAGTTCTGATGCTAGTAAATTTGTTGAATGTACTAAGTGCTGATAAACCTCACTTATCAAAAGAAAAAGCAAAAGAATCAAGGATTAAAAATCAGGTACTCCTTTGAGATCTAGAGTAAAAATGTGGAAGGGAAGACCCAAGTGCATTGCTGGTATTAAGTAATATGCATCAGAAAAGCAAATAAAATATTTTCTTGGTGACTTTTCACACTCTATGATTACTGGAGAAATACTCTGATAATAGCATAAATTCTGATAAGCAGTCGTGACTCACTTACACTGAGAAGCCACTGTAAAAAGGAATTTAAAAAGATGCACAAAATTAGCACACAATAGTTGAGGTTGACTCAAGCATGAACTCATTCATCAGTAGGTTTCAGGATAATGACAGCTCTTTAGCAAAGTTTTAGTTATGCCTTATTTCTAAGATGTACTGAAGTGAATCAGACTTTACTCTTTGTCTGATATTTAGCTTAATGCACACACTGATCACTCCATATGAATGATGAAAATTACTGTGGTGATCTATGTTGTTTTAGATGAACAGTCATTGTGTCACATTGCACAAATTCTGAGGACAAGTTCTGATTACATATTCTGATGATTAAGTTCTGAAGAATATAAATCAGAATTTGTGAGAGGACTTACTAAGATAGGCATTTCTTTTCCGAGTTAAGAAATTATGTTCTGATGACTGTTAAGTTCTGATATAAGTCTAAGTTCTGATATTAATGTATGATTCCTTACTTGACTTATTTGTGGATAAAATTTGGAAACAGTCTCAGTTTAAACCTGAATATGTTGAAGTGGAAGATTAATAGTCACTATGGTTAGGGTTAGTGGTACTCGTACTTGAACAGTCAACTTTTACTTGCTTCTTGTGCGCATTAAAACATGTTTTCCCTTTCCAATGAATGTTTTTCTTTTTCCAAGTCTGGGGAGACAAGGTAAAATTAATTCTACCTGTCAGCATTATATTTCTTTGCGTCTCCTGGCATTCTCCTGCCTATATAAGCAACCACTTCACTTCAGCCTTCCCATCAAATCTTTTCTCACAAACTCATCTTCATACTTTTTCTATCAAAAACACCATGGTTAGATATAATATGTTTTTGAACTACGAAACCTTCAACATGGAGCTGAGCTGTGCCGATTGGCAGCAGGAATGGCACGTCACTGCCATTCCTGATGTGATATGGGACTCTGTCCGACAAGAGGTACTCACCCACCTCCTGTTCTTCTATATGGATTACCATCGCCATCTGGAGCGATTGGAGGAGGAAAGGCTGGAAGCTCTCCGCCAGCAAGAGCGAATCATTCGACTCGCCATTCTGTTTGTCGAGAGTAGGAAGAAGAAATGATTTATTTTCTTCTTCCTATTTTTCTTCATCATCAGCCTTGCCCTGCTTCTTGAGCTAGGACAAAGGCTGTTGACGTTAGGTTTAGCAGCTTAGGGAAATCTTGTATAAGTTCTGATGTAATTTCAATTTCATGAATGTATTATCTTGATATATTAATGAAATTTGTTTTTGTTTCAAGATTTTGTCTCTGAGATAATTTGTAATGCATTGGTAAATCCTAATAAATAATCATATTATATTGTTAAAGAAGCTGAGAAAGTGACTTCTCAGAAGGATTCTGGAATTGGGGGATTTAGGCTTCTCAAGAGGCTTAGAAGAATGACAGTTCCTGAAACTCCCAAGGAATCCAAATCTTCAAAGAGATACAAGAAATAGAGGGCAAAAAGACCTGTTTCAGATGATGAAGAAGCAGCAACTCAGGAAGGGGATCAGGAATCTCTGATCTCACAAGAAAAGGAATTTACGAAAGTCACTTCTTCTCCATCAACTCCAATTCAGGAAGCTGTTTCTGAAAAGGTCAACACACCATCTGTATCTTCTGTTGATCCAGACACAAGTGCTGATATTGATGTTCAAAACTTGGTTATGCCTGAAGTAATTCTCTTAGAAGCTCCAACAACATATAATCCATCAACAACACCTGTTACTGATGCTGTTCAAACTCCAGAGTTATCTACTACACCTTTTCTGCATCTAGATGCTGATGATCAGAATATAGGTGAGCATCAGGATATGGCTGTTGATCAGAACTTAGAACCAGATCAGCAATTAGAGGATGCTGAAGCCTCCATTGCTACTCACACTGTTGTTTTATCAAAAGATACTGATTCTGTAAGTTCTGATGCTACAAATGCTGGAGATACTGGTGATGCTGCTCCAATTGCAGATGCTGATGAAGCAGGTCCTTCAGGACATGCTCCTCAACAAACTATTCTTAAGTCTGAACTTGTTAAGAAGTTTGTTACCAGAGAAGCACCAGTGCCTTGGAGTGAAACTCCTGCAGGACAGGAGTGGACTAAGGAATGGAACTCAGTCACCTGTGTTCCAACTGCACAGAATCTGGCTGAGCAATTGACAAAAGCTGATGAGATGTTAAATACTGATGATTTCAAAACACAGCTTAGAGTCACTGCATTGAGTACTAAACATTTACAAGGTCTTCATTCAAATACTCATACAGAGTTACATATCTTAAGGGAAGAACTAATGAAGTAAGAACAAGTTCACAAGATTTATAAGAAAAAGTTCTTCCAACCTACCTTTGACAGGATTGCTTATATTGAGAAGACTCAAGACACACAACAAGCTCAGATTGATGATATTCTGAAAAATCAAGCTTCTCAGCAATCTCAACTTACTGAAATCCAAGCCTCAGTGGAATTGCTTGTCTTTCTTCTACTACCTGCTGATGCCAAAAAGGGGGAGAAAGTAATTAAGTCCAAATGCAAGACTGACAAGACACTGAAAGGGAAGGATAATGAAAAGGATGATCAAGGAAGCTCTGGAATGGGTAGAGGTCATAGTCAAGGTAGAGGTTTCACATCAAGAAAAGCTGAAATCACAAGTCACAGGACAAGTTCTGATACTGGGAAAAGAATTAGTTCTGCTACTGGTAAAAGGATAAGTTCTGATGAACTTTTAGATCTTGATGAAGAAATGTCAAGACAGTTATTTCTTCAGGAAAATCCAGGAATGGACTTGGAGAGTTTAATGGAAGAAGAAGCCAGACTTAAATCAGAAAAAGCCATATCTAAATCTGAAGCTTCTGGTAAAAAGACACTTCCAAAACTCAAGGGCATTGTGATAAAAGAAAGGACAAATGCTGAAGCAACATTGGCTAAATCACAACCGCAGATAGATCCAAGATCCAAGGGTAAAGAAAAGGTTGGTGAACCTATCAAGGTTTATGTGCCTCCTTAGAATGAAGAAATCACTGATGAAAAGGATGATCTTGCTCTGACTTCAAGAAAAGTTCTTAAAAAAACCTCTGACATGACTCAAGTTGTTCAGAGTCAAGATAAAGTAAGTTCTGATATTTCAAAGAAGCAAGTAACCTCTGACACAGCTCAAGTTAACTTGATATCAGAAGATAGATCAAAGACACTCCTACCAGGATTCACTAAAGCAAAACAGACTCAACCTTTGAAGACTGCTGCAAGTGGTTTTGAAGCAAGAGTAGTTACTGGAAATGAAACAAGAGATAAAACTGGATTGGGAAGTGCTGATGAAAGAAGAATACAGAACACTACCAATGATCCAACTTCCTTGAGTGAACCAGGTATTGGAGCAACTCCTGAGAGATTGAATCAACTAGAATCTGTACAAATGGTTTACCATACCTACTTGAAAGAACACATCTTGTTGTACTTCATGACAGATGGTAGGGTTTATCATATAAGGCAAAATGCCATTCCATTGAAGTATTTTGAAGAACTGGAGCATGTACTATTCTTACTTCAAGTGGATGACAGATTGACAGGAAGTGCTGCAAACTATTTGAAGGATCAGATTCAGAGACAGAAAAGGCTTTATTCTGTTAAGTCTGACAGCACATATGTTCCAAAGTACAGAGATCACAAGGATGATATAGTTGAAATGAAGCCCAACACTGCTAAAATTATAACTACCTTTCTAGGTTACAGGGCTGTGGAATTCAATCTTGAGTCTGATAAAGCTTATTTGATCAGACTGGATCAGGATATAAGAAAAGCAAAGATTAATGATCTCAGGGCTACAATCTTTCAAATTGGTGAAGATACTGCAGAGCTTAAAGATGCTAAAAGGAGGATGATTGATGAACTTAGATATGCTGAGAGATGTTTGTTGAAGAACTATCTCAGAACAACTCCTGACATCAGAGAGATCAGAAGATGAAGCCAAGTCAAGATCTACAACTGATTAAATTCTGATATTTGTACAGACTGAAGCTGTTATCAGAAGTTAAATGTTGGTAAAGCTTTAAGGACTGTAAGTTGTAGTTATCTAGTCTAATTCTCATGCATTTGTACTTAATGTTTTTGACATCATCAAATATCTGTTAAACTTGTATATTATGCTAATTTACAAGTTGGGGGAGATTGTTAGATATATTTGATAATGTCATGGCTAATATGATTTATGTTTAGTTTTCAGATCTTACTTAACAGGACAAATCAGTACTTAACTGGGAATAAGTACTTATACCGGAAGTCAGGACTTAAGGATATCAGTACTTATATTATCAGGAGATAATCATCAGAAGATGGATATCAGAACTTAAGTGCTGAAGGACGTTCAGATAAGGATAGTAGCTGATTAAAGGAAAGAAGATCGAGATAAACATAAGAAGAGATATGCATGAAGAAGGAATTCTATGAAGAACAGAATACTTGGAAGAAAAGATATATGATTGATATATTTTAGGAAGCAGAATTATATTCCATATCAATTAGCGATTATCTTGTAACTGTGTAGTATATAAACACAGACATAGGGTTTACACTATAAGTGTTATCATATTCGAGAAGATTATTCATTGTAACCCTAGCAGCTCTCGTGATATTTGTTCATCATTGAGAGGTAACAGTTCCATACTGTAACAGAGTTTATTGTTTCAATAAAGTTTGTTTTCTGTTACTTGAAATATTAAAAGTTCGATTTATTTGTATTTTACACTGTATTCACCCCCTCTACAATGTGTGTGACCTAACATACTCGTTGGACATGACAACTTACCATAGTAGACCACCCGCTAAGCATGGCAAGTCCAGGAAAGTCACTAATTGTCTATAAAAATGCCGCCTTCATGATAAAATTTGTATGTGAGAACATGTCATATTTTTCCACTCCAGTATGCCACAACATTTTCAATTCATCAATTAAAGGCCTAAGATAAACATGTAAACCTTTTGTTGGATCTTTCGGCCCGGGAATAAGAAGAGGCATGAACATATATGGAGCTTTTGTACACATAGAGGAAGGTAGGTTATACACGATAACAACCATAGGCCATACTGTATACTCCTTCGCATATTTATCACGAAAGGGGTCAAATTCATCTATAGAGAGCCCAAGTCTTACATTTTGAATTTCTTTTGAAAAACTTTGAAATCTCCGATCAAATTGCTTCCATTCATCTCCATCTGCTGGGTAACTTAATTCCCCTTCAACTGTAATTCTATCGTTGTGCCATCTCATACATTTTGCAGTCTTCTCGTCCATGAATAAATGCTGCAATCTCATTATAATAGGAAAGTAACGCAAGATTTTTCGTAGGATATTATATTTTTTAAGATCTTTTTGCTTCTGGTATCGGTCTTTATTGCATATATCACACTTTGTCTTGTCACTATGTTTCTTATAAAATAACATAAATTCATTCTCGCAAGCATCAATTTTCTCATACTCCATATGTAATTCTTGAATCATCTTTCGCACAGTGTGGTACTTATCAGGAAATTTATGATCATCGGGAAGTATTAATCCAATGAGGTAAAGCAAGTCATCAAAGCCACTATTACTACAATTATGCTTATTTTTCCACTCAGACAACTTCATTGAGAACTCCAGTGTTGTGAACTTGGAAATGTTTGGATAAATTGGTTCAGAAGCCGCATTCAACATCTTGTAAAATATTTTTGTTATTTCAATCGGTTCTTCATCAAAATTCTCACAATCCTCAATATCATCATCATCATGTGCATCATACATAACATCGTCTTTATAGTTAGAACTCGTCCCAACCTCGACATATGGCACATCTTTCTCCCCATGACAATCCAATCTAGTATACCATTTCATGATACCATGACGATACAAATCAGGTTTCACGGTACTAGGATTCTTATAGTACTCCTTTCCACACTCTGTGCACGGACATCGTATAAGGTCATTATTTTCTTCTTCAAGATGCTCTAAAGCAAATTTAATGAAATTTTGCACACCGACTTTATATTTTTCTGTTAAATATTTTTGTCCTTATTATATCGGCTAAGACTAATCTAACTACGTTCGGGTTCCATCTATAAAAGCACGAGTAGATATATATATATATATATATATATTCATAACATATAACTAAATATTCGATGTAATTGTTAGCCACAAAACGATATCAACATTATACTTTTTTTCATCCTATTATTTAAATTTGTAAACAATAATTATCTAATTTTTTAACAACAAATAACAAAAAAATGCATAGTATAAAAATAAATTAAAACTACCAATTGTACTTACTTGATAATTAAGGATGATCAAATGAATACAAAATGGGGAAGAAATAAGAGAGTAAATTGTGAAATGGAGGAGAGAATGGGGGAGAAAGCTGAAGATTGCGGCTACTGGAAAGAATGATGCACTAGGGTAGCTGAAATGCTTCTGCTTAATTCGACCAATAACAGTCATATTATGGACGGCTAAATTCGACTACAGGCAGTTGTATTTATAGAAATAATTGGAATCAGTTAAATTATAAATACGACCGAATCCGGTTGGATAACAAATACAACCCCAGGAAGTTGAATTTATGTGTGCTAAAAAATGCTCCATGTAGGAAAATTTCCCACCATTTTCTGCCCATTTTAGCAAATTCATTTTCCCTCAATAAAATAATAAATATGACCCCTTCCTTGCCACTGGATCGATCACAGGTTATAGTATGAAACAGACACTAAACCAACCAAATGTTATTACAAGCCATATATCTATTCAGTTTTACAAACTATTAAAATTTTATTACAAACCTCTAGACTATTCAACATCCCAAACTGTCTACCTGGAAAACACATCACACTATTTACAAGCACTCGACTTCTGATCAAACCTGGAACTCAGGCCTGCTCTGGTCCAGCTGAAAGAATCAGAATAATAAACAAGTATGAGTGAAAAAAATGCTCAGCAAGCAGTATATAGCTTATGATTTAAAACAACAACAACAACATATCTGATGAAAAAACCAAACAACAATACTTGAACACTATAAAAAACTGATATAAGTTTTGATAATAAATAACATTTTTATATATCTTTTTGTTTTGGATTAGAATCCTCGAACGATGGTTTGTTGCCGCCAGTGATCAGCCGCGGAGCAACACCAGTATACCGAAGCATATCCAACTAAACAAAGGGGTACCCAAGGCACATATCGTCCTATCAAGGTATTATATCTTGTATAATACATAGCTCACACTGGACTGATGCCACGGCCTCTTACACAACCATCCAATCCATAAAAACAATTTTTAATCAAAGGAGTCAAATCAAACGACATCCTTAATAAAATAACTCTCCATTTCTCATGGTCCAGAGTTATCTCAACAACCGATGGCGAAATAACTAGAACAATTAGTTATTCGCTAATCTCAACTCAAAGTTTCACTGTATAGAGTAATTTGTAGCGACATGTAAAAATGTTTAACTATCTTGAACTTAGAATAGTATAGAAACTGATATAATATAGTTCAAGGTCAATATCACTTGAATGATAAGTGAGGATATAAATAATTACACAACATGATTTATAATAAACATCACTTGAACAATAAGTGAAGGTAGGGATACATGCCTGGTCTGCTTGAAAACCTCTCACTAAAACCCTGGTTTATAACTACTGGCTACTGACTCCGTCTAATACTTGACTGCACTCCTTGCAACTCGATTCTATAAACAAAAGGACTATCTTAATTGACAGAATCAAACTCAATCGATGTAACTATACGTCTAGACATCTACCCAATCGTTTATAACTAATCATGGCATTTTAAAACTGTAACAAATAGCATGCATAACACATAGCATGTAATCATGTTATTCATATTACACAGAATCATATTTTTCATGTAACACATAAATCAGATAGTCAACAGATAGATCTCAGAACGTTTAGAACAGAAATCAGGTCAATAACAGTGTTTAACGATTAAATACCGACTCAGAATGATATACAATTCAAATGACATTATATTACAAAATAAATTAGGTCTTAAAAGTATTTTTATTGGAAGCATAATATTTTTCTGAGTCTGTACGCGTTCGTTTCGTATTAAACGGATGAACGGTTCATTTATTACGAATAAAATAAGATTTAAATGGAAATAAATCAATTAATAATAACATTAATTGATTTATAAATACCAAATTATAAATTTTAAAAGCTTAAAAACAATATTTAGGATTTATTTAAATAAATTATAAATAATTGTATTTTATTTAACTATTTATAAATTAAAATTAATTGATTAAATGAATTAACCAATTAATTAAATCTATAAATAATCAATTAAAATAAATTATTTATAATTAAAAAAAATATGGATCTTTGAAAATAATAAAATAAATAATATTTGTAATTTAAAATAATTAAGAAAATATTTTTTAGAATTATAAATAATAATTAAATGATTTTTAAAATTAACATAAATAATTTTTGAAAATAAGAAAATAAATTTTGATTTTTTTTAATCAGAATTCTGGAAACACAATTGAAATTGAGAATTAGGGTTTAGGGGAATCAAAAGCGGGTCAGAATAAAAGGAAGCGGGTCGGGGATTCGGGTCGTCGGGTCGGGATGAACTCTGACCGGGTCTGGCAATTCCCAGATTTTCCGGCGGGTTTCTCCGACGCCGCTGAGCCCTGATCAAATACGATTTCATTTCGGTTTCAATGCAAAAACAATCCAAACTCATCCAGTAGCATAATCAAAACAACGACCGCGAAAATCGATGACTACTTCGTCTTTTCCGATCAAAAGCCGGCAACCTCAAACCCATTACCGGCCAAAATCCCATCTTTATGAATCCTTAACCAAAAATAACCATACATGTCTCAAATTGTAGCTATTTAACTACACATCATGTTCGTTTAATCAATATTAACAACCAACTATCGAGTTAGCCGAAAAATCAATAAACAACAAGATCAGCAAGGCGGCAATGAAACTTTCGCCGATTAGTATCGATTTAAACACAAAACTTACATATCTATACATGAATCGATTGGTAAAGACACAAGCAAGCTATTACTGATATCAAACTCAACTGAAAATCATCACATAGCAATCATCCAATTTCAATCGATTAAAAAATCAAAAATTTCGAAAAATCGATTCATTTCACCTTAAGCAAAACGGATTGCACGAATAGAAAGCTAATGACTCAGGCTTCAATTCGGCTATTTGAAATCCAAAAACGGAGGTATCTATCACCCTCAAAAGATGGATTGATTCTTAGAATTCAAGAACAAAACCCTAGCTCCCAAATTGAATTTCTGAATTTTTATTAATACTTATGAAAATTTTGAAAATATAAATAAATAAAATAAAGGTAATCTGGTATTTATATCAACAGAAAATAAACATTCAAAAATCAAATAAGGGTGTTTTTATCTCATGATTAAAATAATTGATCCCCAAAATAATAATTACGGGGAATAATTTTAAAAGTAATAAAATATAAATTTATATCAAACTTTCCGAAAAAATGGGAATAACTCAAAAATACAAAAATATTGGGTATTTGAAATGCATATAATTTTATAGAAATAACAACACGAATTTTGTGGGCTTTGACATCCCGGTGGGGTCCCGGTCCGTTGATTTTTGAAAAACAGAAACGATTCCTAAATTAACAGAAAATTCTGAAAACCCATAAAATACATTCAAACGCACATAAAACGTTATAAAACGAGTATCTCTATAAAGACGCTAATAAACACGCGTCCCGATTGCAGATCGATTCATGTAATTGCATTTCAAACACATATTAATGACTCGAAAAATTTTCTGGTCCGCACGGGAACACAAATAACAGTTACAACACATAATATCATGACAACAATCAGTTTAAACTTATGAAACACATAATATTTATTCATTTAGCATATAATATTCACATAATTTTCCCGGATATTACATTTTCCCCCCTTAACAGGATCCTGTCCTCAGAATTAACCTAGGAAAACAAGTGAGGATACTTGGATCACATTTCGCTTTCCAACTCCCAGGTTGACTCCTCAACCTTGGGATTCCTCCACAAGACTTGCACTAAAGACACAGACTTATTCCTAAGCACTCCTTCTTTCTTATCGAAAATCTGAACTGGTCGCTCTACAAAAGACAAATCTGGATGAATCTCGATTGACTCATATTATATCACATGATTTGAATCAGGAAAATAACGCTTCAACATTGACATGTGTTAAGTGGCATTTATGACACTCTATTATGCTCTAACAATCTTTGAATTGATGCATTTGTACTCAAGTTGTTAAGTGTTCATTTCAGGCATTATCTAGGTAATCAGGTGAATTAGCATTGTTTTGGTGCTAATTTGGTGTCAAGGTGGTGTTGGAATAAAAGCTTGTGGAAAGCCGGCTCGAACCAGCAAGACAAAGAAGAAATCTGAGTTTTTCCCAGAAGGACGGTGCGCCCGCACTGGTCAAGCGCGCGGCTGCGCCAGGATTCCAGAAAGAAAAACGTACCAGAAGAGAAACGATTCTAATCCTGATTCTATTACGATTCTAATTGGGAGACTTCTAGATTGCATGGGGCTGCTATATATATTCAAATAAGGACATTTTCAGAAGAGAAACGTACCAGAGCGCAAGGAGAGCCGTAAGAAGACTATTTTAGCACGGATTCAACGAAGACGAAGAAGATCTTGTTTTTACTTGTGATCTTTGTTCTAAGTTATAACTTGGATGCTAGTTTTCCTACTTGTGAACCTTTACTCTTGTTTCGTACTTGGTTTTGTTATTTAAGTATAAAGACTACGTTTATTATACAATACTTTCATCGGAACCCACGTTGATGATGAGTCCGATTAAGGGCTAATCATTATCATGGGATTCTAGCAGATTTATTTATGGATTTCTTTAGTTAAATTATTTATATGCCTTAGTGTGTCGTAATTGTATGATAACCTAGTATTGGTTGTGCTTATTCGTCTTATAAGAGTCACGAACCTGTAAGATAGCGTGTTAATTCATAATGAAGCGACAGTGAATTTAAAGATTTAGAACTTGCCATGCTAGCATAGGTTCATGTGTTATTGTTATGCATGATTCGTAGGTAATTTTACCCATCTTACTTACCCTGTGTAATCATGTTAGATAACTTCGGATTTAAACCTTTATATTGTCAAATTCTATAGATATATAGGGACTCAATATAATTGGTGTCTATTCAGCTTCAATCTCTTTTGTGGATGTCCGGTAGTATGTTATTCGTGCAACGAAAGTTGGCGTTTAGCAGTTTCGTGTTATCTGATTAGTGTCATCACCATTGCATGCTAAGGTTAAGAACAATAAGGCTATTGAATGAAGTGTTTAATGAAGTTAGAATCCCATGTTTGTCTCATATAATATACAATCCTCTTTACTCTCTTACTTATAATCATTAGTTTAATTCATAGTATAAATAATCCAAATTTGTGATCGTCTTAGCATTGGATAATAACCATATCGTCGGTGCATAGGTGCATAAATTACATAGTTAATCAACTTCAGTCTCTGTGGGAACGAACTAGAAAAGATTCTATATTACTTGCAAACGCGTATACTTGCGTAAATTATTAGCGCGTGTTTAGCCCTAACAAGTTTTTGGCACCGCTGCCGGGGACTGCAGTGTTAACTTTTAGTTTATGTGTTTGTCATCAGTGATCATTAAAATTCATTGACTCGGATATTGTTACTTACATACTCTTTTTCTTGTTGAACTTCAGGTAATCTAACGATCGTTTATGCAAACGCGTTCACGAGTTCGTAGGAGAATTCTGGAAAAAGACGAAGAAGAAGTTGTAGAGGATCGTAGGGAAGATTTTGAGGACGAAGAGAAAGTAGCTAAAGAAGAGAAAATCGAAGAACCACCTTTATTAGAGATGGAGGATCAAGTAGATAATTCTAAGGCTTTAATGGACTTTCCTAAGCCTAAGATCAATGACATTCAGTCAAGCATCATCAGGCCAGCCATCAAGGCTAACACTTTTGAGATTAAGTCAAGCACGATTAAGATGATACAGAACTCAGTTCTGTTTGGGGGTAATTCTACTGAAGACCCAAACATGCACATCATGGATTTCATCGAGATACGTGACACTTTCAAGTTCAACAATGTGTCTGAAGATGCCATTAAGTTGTGACTATTCCCATTCTCTTTAAGGGACAAAGCGAAGTGTTGGTTACATTCTCTACCACCGGGGTCTATCACCAAATGGGAGGACCTTGCTCAAAAGTTTCTCACTAAATTCTTTCATATGGCGAAGACTGCTGCAATCAGGAATGCTGTTACTCAGTTTGCTCAGAAAACTGGTGAATCTCTGTGTGAGGCTTGGGATCGATATAAGGAGATGCTAAGGAAGTGCCCACACCAAGGCATGCCTGATTGGATGATTATAAATTGTTTCTATAATGGTTTAGGTGCACACTCTAGACCTATGCTTGATGTCGCATCTGGTGGAGCCTTATGGGCTAAAAGCTATAATGAAGATTATGAGTTAATTGAGCTAATGGCAGCCAATGAATACCAGAATCCTACGCAAAGAATGTTGCAAGGAAAGATAGAAGTAATTCTAGAAGTGGATCAAGCCACTGCTATAGCCGCTCAACTGCAAGCTTTAATGATGAAAGTGGACTCTTTGGCTAATTATGGAGTTAATCAGATTAGAAGTGTTTGTGAACTTTGTGCGGGAGCACATAAAACTGAGCAGTGTGTTATTTCTAGCGAATCAGCTCAATTTGTTAGCAACTTTCAGAGATCACAATAACAAGCTCCAGCCACTTACCATCCAAAGAACCGCAATCATCCTAACTTCAGCTGGAGCAACAATCAGAATGCGGTGCAACAATCTTATCATCCATATACAGCAAGGCAGATAACCCTCCTGGTTTTCAGCAACCGCAATATGCCCCGATACAACAACATTAACTTCAGCAGTTACCTCAAGCTATTGAAAAATATGAATTGAAGGACTTGAGACTCATGTGCAAGAGCCAAGCTGTCTCTATCAAGACCTTGGAGAATCAGATTGGGAAAATTGCTAATACATTACTAAATCGTCAACCTGGCACGCTTCCGAGCTGAACAAGTGCTCAAGTGCATGTTAAAGCAATCACATTGAGGTCTGGTAAGGTTGCGAACCCTGAAGTAGCTAAAACTCCAATTTCTGAAGTAGAGGCTGATAAAGAAGAAGTGCAGAAGGAAGTCAAAATAGAACCAAGAAAGACTACTGTTGAGCACACTCCTCCTGAGGGTAATACAGGGGAGAAACAGATTTATCCTCCACCTCCTTTTCCTAAGAGGCTACAGAAGAAGAAGCTGGATAAGCAGTTTGCGAAGTTTCTTAAGGTGTTCAAGAAACTTCACATCAACATACCTTTCACTGAAGCTCTTGAGCAGATGCCTAGTTATGCGAAATTCATGAAAGGTATTTTATCTAGGAAGGTGAAGCTTTATGACTTAAAGACCGTTGCTCTCACGGAGGAATGTAGTGCTGTGCTGCAACAAAAATTATCTCTGAAGCTTAAAGATCCTGGAAGCTTCACTATTCCTTGCACCATTGGAAAAGTGTCACTTGATAAATGTCTATGTGACTTGGGAGCTAGCATCAATCTGATGTCATTGTTAATCTTCAAAAATTTGGACTTGCCTGATCCAAAGCTTGCATACATGACTTTCCAGTTGGCCGATCATTCTATTTCATATCCGTGAGGTATATTGGAGGATGTCTTGGTCAAGGTGGATAAACTATTTTTCCCTGCTGATTTTGTAATTCTTGATTTTGAGGAGGATAAGAAGATTCCCATAATCTTGGGAAGATCTTTCTTGGCTACGAGCCGAACCTTGATAGATGTGCAGAAAGGTGAGCTTACCATGCGAGTGATGGATCGAGATGTGACTTTTAATGTGTTCAATGCCATAAAATTCCCTACAGAAAATGAGGAGTATTTTAAGGTGGAAATGGTCGATACAGTGGTTAATTCTGAACTTGATCATTTACCAAGGTCCGATACCTTAGAGAAGGCCTTATTGGGGAATTTTGACAGCGAAGATGACGAGGGTAACGAGCACTTACAATATTTAAACATTTCTCCCTACAAGCAAAAGATGGATATGCCTTTTGAAACTCTTGGATTGGAGGAGTTGAAAAGTTCTCCAAAACGCCTCAAGCCCTCTATTGAGGAAGCTCCTACTCTTGAGCTTAAACCTTTACCTGAATATTTGAGGTATGCATTTTTAGGTGATGTATCTACTTTTCCTGTTATTATTACATCTGACCTTTCAGGTACTGATGAGGAGAAGCTGTTGAGAATTCTTTTAGAGTTCAAATCGCAATTGGTTGGACTATAGCAGATATAAAGGGAATCAACCCTTCTTATTGTATGCATAAAATTCTGCTAGAGGAAGGAAGCAAGCCTACTGTTGAGCAACAGAGAAGGCTAAATCCGATCATGAAAGAGGTTGTGAAGAAGGAAATTCTCAAGTGGCTAGATGCAGCAATTATCTATCCTATTTATGACAATTCATGAATAAGCCCAGTTCAGTGTGTGTCAAAGAAAGGTGGTATCACTATGGTAGCTAATGAGAAAAATGAGCTTATTCCGACATGAACAGTCACAGGGTGGAGAGTTTGCATGGATTATAGGAAGTTGAACAATGCTACAAGAAAGGATCACTTCCCTCGTCCTTTCATTGATCAGATGCTTGATAGATTTGATGGGCTTGATTACTATTGTCTGCTGGATGGCTATTAAAGATATAATCATATTTGTATCGCTCCAGAAGATCAAGAGAAGACTACATTCACATGTCCTTTCGACACTTTTGCATTCCGAAGAGTTGCTTTTGGGCTATGTGGAGCGCCAACCACTTTCCAGAGATGTATTATGGCTATCTTCTCTGACATGATTGGAAATAACGTAGAATTGTTCATGGACGATTTCTCGATCTTTGGAACTTCCTATGACGAATGCTTGCATAATCCTGGGCTAGTATTGAAAAGGTGCATTGAGACCAACTTGGTTCTTAATTTGGAGAAATGTCATTTTTTGGTGCGCCAAGGCATCATTCTTGGTCACAAGGTTTCTAACAAGGGACTTGAGGTGGATAAAGCCAAGGTGGGGGTGATCAAAAATCTTCCTCCACCTATATCTGTTAAGGGAATTCGTGTTTTCTTGGTCATGCGGGTTTCTATAGGCGTTTCATCAAGGACTTCTCGAAGATTTCGAAGCCGTTGTGCAATTTGCTAGAGAAAGACGTTCCTTTCAAGTTTGATGACGAGTGCCTTGCTGCTTTTGAGATATTGAAGAAAAGTTTAATTACAGAACCTGTCATAACTGCACCTGATTGGTCTGAACCATTTGAAATGATGTACGATGTAGGCGACTATGCAGTTGGAGCAGTTCTTGGGCAACGCAAGAACAACATATTTCATGTAGTATCCTATACTAATAATACTCTTAATGGTGCTCAACTGGATTACACCACTACTGAGAAAGAACTTTTGGCTATCATCTATGGTTTTAAGAAATTTCGATCATATCTACTTGGGATGAAGGTGACAGTTTTCACTAATCACGCAGCAATTTGATATCTCGTCTCGAAGAAGGACTCGAAGCCAAGGTTGATTCGATGGGTTCTTTTACTTCAGGAGTTTGAGTTAGAGATCAAGGACAGAAAAGGGACTGAAAATCAAGTCGCGATCATCTCTCGCGTTTAGAGGATCCAATTGCTATTTCACAAGATAAATCTTTGATTAATGAGTCTTTTCCCGATGAGCAGTTATTTGGAGTGCAAGCAGAAGAACCGTGGTTTCCCATATATACCACTTCACTTCATGTAGAAACTTCTTCCTTTGAGCGGGAGTCAACTTTGGAGGCATGACGTTACTCACAAGGTAGTTCACTATATCGCCAAGGAGCTGACCAAATCATCAGGAGATGCATTCTTTACAGCGAAACGGGGGGGATCTTACGAGATTTCCACTCAACGGCTTATGGAGGACATTATGGCGGAGAAAAGACAACATCTCGTATTTTTCAAGCAGGTTTCTTTTGGCCAACTTTGTTTAAAGATGCTCACCAGTTCATTTTGAAATGTGATCGATGTCAACGAGTGGGTAATATGTCTAAAAGGGATGAGATGCCTCTTAATGTGCTTCTCGAGGTCGAAGTCTTTGATGTTTGGGTAACTAACTTAATGAAGCCATTTATCTCATCTTGTAACAATCAAAATATCTTGTTGGCGGTTGATTATGTGTCAAAATAGGTTGAAGTTAAGGCGTTTCCAACGAACGATGCAAAGGTAGTGCTTAATTTTCTTCACAAGAAGATATTCACAAGATTTGGAACTCCAAGAGTCATAATCAGCGATGAGGGGTCATATTTCTGTAACCGCTAATTCACTGCGATGATGCAAAGGTATAATGTGAATCATCGCATTGCTACGGCTTACCATCCTCAGACAAATGGTCAACCCGAGGTATCTAACAGAGATCAAGTGCATTTTGGAGAAAGACATTTGTCCATCAAGAAAAGATTGGTCTTTGAAGCTTGATGAAGTTGTTTGGGCTTATAGAACAGCATACAAGACTCCGCTAGGAATGTCACCGTATCAGTTGGTTTATGGTAAGGGGTGTCATTTGCCGGTGAGCTAGAGCATAAGGCATATTGGGCTTTGAAGAAATTGAATCTGGATTTGGATGCAGTTGGAAAGAAGAGGCTGCTTCAATTGAATGAGCTTGACGAGTTTCGACTGCAAGCTTATGAGAACAACAAAATGTATAAGGAGAAAGTCAAGAGGTGGCACGATCGGGGTCTAGTGCTCAAATCATTTGTGCCGGGGCAACAAGTTCTTTTGTTCAACTCTCGTCTCCGTCTTTTTCCTGGAAAGTTGAAGTCAAGATGGTCAGGGCCGTTTGTTGTCAAAATTGTGTTTCCACATGGAGCGGTGGAATTTTATTTAGAATGATCTGGGCTAATCATTTAAGGTAAATGGTCAGAGATTGAAGCATTACTATGGTGACATGGTAAATCGCGAGGTGGTTAGTGCCGTTTTATTATCCGTTTGATATCGAGTTCTACGTCAAGCTAACGATGTAAAGCAAGCGCTTCTTGGGAGGCAACCCAAGTTTGTTGTACAGAAGCTTGGCACGCTCGCGCTGTTACAGCGCGCGGCCGCACCACTTTGGCAGAAGTAGCGTGCGCTTGCGCTGTCCTAGCGCGCGCCCGCGCCGTATCCTGACTCAGGAAAAAAATAAAGGCAGTTAAGAGGGGAAAAACGGGAATTTTGCTCAAAAATCAATTCCTAACCGAATTTTACTCCCCCATATCCCAAATTTCCCTCTCCAAATCAAACCCATTACTCCCATTATTCCCATAATCAAATCCCACTTCTATTCCATATATAATTCTCTTTTCACCACCTATATATACATACACCTCATACACAAACTTCTTCACCAATTCACAAATTCTCAAACACAAATTCTCTTTCAAACACAACTCTTATTCTCTCTACTCACTTCCAATGGCACCCAAGAGATAAAGAACACAAGTCGGCAGAAACACCACCGATTCATCAAGTGTGGGTTGTGTAAGGCCAAGATTCTCTACTCCTGAGGCTGAAGCAGAGTATACTAGGCTTCTATCGAAGCCAATCATCAAGGAGCGAGGTTTTCTGCCATCAGGGAAGGATGGTCAGCTGTTGGAGATGATTCTTGAGATGGGCTGGGTTACTATTTGTGAGGCACCCGCTGCTGTGCCCATGAGTGTTGTTCGCGAGTTCTATGCGAACGCTAAGGTGGAGAAGAATGGTTTCACGGTGGTTCGGGGGAGGACTGTGGAGTATAGTGCAGAGGCTATCAGGACGGCGATTCAGCAACCCGCAAGGAAGCCCGGGCAGGACACCTGAAATGACAAGACTCCAAAGGACTTTGATCTGGATCTTATTGTTGCTACTCTGTGCCAGCCCGATACTCACTGGAAGATCAAGAGGGGCACGAATGAGTATTCTACGTTCCCGGCTTCCAGCATGAATAGGTTTGCCCGTGCATGAAACACTTTTATTTATGCTAACATCATGTCATCTTCGCATGTCCATGAGGTTATGATGGAGTGTGCACGGATGTTATGGGGCATTCTTCAAGGCGATTATATAGATTTGGGGATGGTGATTTATCAAGAGATTCTGAAGTTCTTGAGGGGGAGTACTACAGGGTCTATTCCGTATGCGTCCGTGGTGACGAAGCTATACGTGGCAATTGGTGTTCATTAGCTCGCACATGAGCAGTTGTAGCTCCCGAGTGCTTTTATTGACAACACTACTTTTGCTACGATGCAGGAATGAGATGGAGGCAAGCCCAATCTGAAGGGGCTTGGTTATTCTTGTGACCACCTACCTGGTGGGAGGCCAGCTGCTGGTGCCACTCAGGCAAGGAGGACTGCATGGAGATCTCAGCTAGGAGATGAGGGAAAGTTATCGCAGCAGGCATATGAGGGGGAGGAAGGAGCTGATATGAGAGCTGGCATGAGCATGACGCAGTACAGGCATCTAGCGAGGAGGATGGATGTGATGCATGACAACTACAGCAGGTTTGCACGAGATCTCACCCAGGAATTGGGGACAGCTTTTAGAGCCACCAGTGTTGATATCCAGTGGCCATATTTTGATGAGGATTCCGTGTATCCACCTCCAGACACACCTGACACTCCACCCATTGAGGGTGAGGAGCCTGATTCTGATTAGGTATGCCTGAATTCCTTACTATTACCTTCACTGAGGACAATGAATATTTTAAGTTTAGGGGTAGTAGTTGAAGGAATATATTTTGTGTGAGTCTCATATAGTTGCATATTCATGATAGTTTAGTTCATATAGTTGCATATTTTTCCATGTAGTTTTTTTGGTAGTTTTTATGTTAATTTGTTCATGTAGTTCACGCATTTGCATTATAACATATCCCTTAGATTATTTTTCCAGTTGAGTTGTGATTTTGATGCTAGTGTAGTGATATCGTGTTTAGAGATGTTAAGTCGTATTAAGTTGATTTACATGCTGGAGATAATTGCATTTCACTAAGTCTTACAGGTTGCTTAAGTGCTATATCATGATCATGGTTTGTTTGTTTGTCGAGGTTTAATCGCTTGTTTATATTTAAAATTTTAGGATATTCTGTTAATAATAAAATAACATGGATTTTTAGAAATTGGAGGAAAATTGGATTTCATTGCTAGTTGTTGTGGCTAGGTGTCAAATGGCTAGTAGCCGGCTCATATTTATATGAGTAGTCTAGGGTTGAACGAGATGGAGCGAAACACACTCGTTCAGAAAAAGAGAAAAGAAAAAAATGAAAAAAAATGAAAAGAAAAAAAGAATAAGTGTTATGTATATTTGATCACGAGTGGGCTCTTTAGTACTTGAATTATTAAGTTCTTAGGGGACTTTGTGCCTAGTGTACTAAGACTTTTATAGTCTGGCATCCGCTAACCAAACGCTCGCTACATGGGTACTATTGTATAAGTCTTTTGTGGACCTCACTCATTGCACGATCAAATAAGCATATTTGTGTTGTTTTGTTTTGAATAAAAGCATGAATCCATATAAAACTCCAATATAAGAATTAAAGTGATATAAGTTATTTTGAGTCTAACATTTTATTTTATTTATAACCTTGCGATTGCCTTGATGAGTAGTGAGTCATGATTATTGATCTAGTTGCGATAGAATGCCTATAAGCGTTTGCACACACGCACGTCTCTAGTTTGTAAGTTGATTTGTATGATTTGATTGATCTTTATGCGAGTAACTGCATTTGTTGAGATGTTGCGTGTTGAGTGGTTGAGTTATTCTATTGGGATCGTTGCATTCATTTAGTTGCATTCATGCATTTTTGTTTCTTGTTCTTTGAGTCTGTTTATGCTTGGGAACAAGTATCGATTCAAGTTTGGGGGTATGTTGAGTGGCATTTATGACACTTTATTATGCTCTAATAAGCTTTGAATTGATGCATTTGTACTCAAGTTGTTAAGTATTATAATATATTTTCTAGTGTTTTTGCATTTCAGGCATTATCTAGGTAATCAGGTGAATTAGCACTGTTTTGGTGCTCATGGAAAGCCGGCTCGAAGCAGCAAGACAAAGAAAAAATCTGAGTTTTTCCCAGAAGGACGGTGTGCCCACGCTAGTCAAGCGCGCGGCCGTGCCAGGATTCCAGAAAGGCAGCGCGCCCGTGCTGTGCTAGCGCGCCCGCGCTGTGCTAGCGCGCGCTGGTGCGAAAGTTAAGAATCCTGATTCTATTACGATTCTAATTGGGAGACTTCCAGATTGCATGGGCTGCTATATATATTCAAATAAGGATGTTTTCAGTAGAGAGACGTACCAGAGCGCAAGGAGAGCCGTAAGAAAACCGTTTTAGCACGGATTCAATGAAGACGAAGAAGATCTTATTTTTTACTTGTGATCTTTGTTCTAAGTTGTAACTTGGATTCTAGTTTTCTTACTTGTGAACCTTTACTCTTGTTTCGTACTTGGTTTTGTTATTTAAGTATAAAGACTACATTTATTATACCATGCTTTCATCAGAACTCACGTTGATGATGAGTCCAATTATGGGCTAATTGTATCAGGGGGTTCTAGCGGATTTACTTATGGATTTCTTTAGTTAAATTGATTATATGCCTTAGTGTGTGGTGATTGTATAATAACCTAGTATTGGTTGTGCTTATTCGTCTTATAAGAGTCGCGAACTTGTAAGATAGCGTGTTAATTCTTAATGAAGCGAGAATGAATTTAAGGATTTAGAACTTTTCATGCTAGCATAGGTTCATGTGTTATTGTTATACATGATTCGTAGGTAATTTTACCCATCTTACTTGCCCTGTGTAATCATGATAGATAACTTGTGCTTTAAACCTTTATGTTGTCAAATTCTATAGACATATAGGGTCTCAATATAATTGGTGTCTATTCAGCTTCTATCTCTTTTGTGGATGTCTTGTAGTATGTTATTCGTGCAATGAAAGTTGGCGTTTAGCAGTTTCGTGTTATCTGATTAGTGTCATCACAATTGCATGCTAAGGTTAAGAATAATAAGGCTATTGAATGAAGTATTTAATGAAGTTAGAATCCCATTTTTGTCTCATATAATATACAATCCTCTTTACTCTCTTAGTTATAATCATTAGTTTAATTCGTAGTATAAACAACCCAAATTTATGATCGTCTTAGCATTGGATAATAACCATATCATCGGTGCATAGGTGCATAAATTACATAGTTAACCAACGTCAGTCTGTGTGGGAATGAACAAGAAAAGATTCTATATTACTTGCGAATGCATATACTTGCGTGATTATTAGCGCTTGTTCAGCCCTAATAATACGTGGACCACATTGTGGATATGCTGCATGTGAGGTGGTAAAGCTAACTCGTAAGCAACCTTTCCCACATGCCTCAATATCTCAAAAGGGCCAACATAACGCGGACTCAACTTTCCTTTGTCCAAATCTTGATAAACCTTTCCAAGGTGAAAACTTCAATAACACTACTTCACCAACTTCATATACCATATCCTTTCTGTCAGGATCAGCATATTTGCGTTGACGATCTTGAGCTGCCACTAATTGTTTCCGAATGAGTTCTATATTCTCTTTCATCTGTTGGATCAATTCTGGACCCAAAATCTTTCTCTCACCAACTTCTTCCCAATATATTGGAGATCTGCATCTTCTCTAGTACAAAGTTTCATAAGGCGACATTCCAATATTGGTATGATAGCTGCTGTTGTAGAAGAATTCAACCAATGGTAAGTGTTCGTCCCAACTTCCTTCAAAATCTAGAGCACCTACCCTTAGTATGTCTTAAATTATCTGAATTGTCCTCTCACTTTGATCATTTGTCTACGGATGATACGCGGTACTCATATTCAGTTTCGTTCTGAGACAATCTTGAAAACTTCTCCAAAACCTTGAGTTAAATCGAGGATCTCTGTCTGAAACTATGGATACTGGAATTCCATGACGAACCACAATCTCCTTTAGGTATAACTGAACCAATTTATCCAATGAGTATCTCTCGTTGATTGGAATAAAATGCGCTGACTTCGTCAATCTGTCAATAATAACCCAAATAGCATCATTATTTGCCTTGGTCCTTGGTAATCCAACTACGAAATCCATCACAATATGTTCCCACTTCCATTCTGGAATGTCCAATGGTTGTAAGAGTCCACTGGGTCTTTGATGTTCGATTTTGACTCGCTGGAAAGTGTAACACTTACTTACCCATTCCGCAATTTCTTTCTTCATATCTGGCCACCAAAAGTTTTCTCTTAAGTCTTGGTACATCTTCGTACTTCCGGGATGAATTGAGTATCTGGAGTTGTGAGCGTCTCAAAGAATTTCATCTTTCATCTCGGCTACATTGGGTATCCATATCCTGGAAGAAAATCTTAAGATTCCTTTTGTTCGGTTTCGAGCACAAAAACGCACCGTAAACAGTAATTAAACGTGAAAAAATCAGAACTTTCGAAACCCACCGTAGGATCCATGCAAAAAATAGATATTTAATTTGTAGATCAGATTATTTACCTTAAGAAGCTTTACAAATTGGTTGACTATTGGAGATCCAAAACTTGTTCAATCACCACGCATCCCGCTCTCGCGATCTATGCTCTATCGGTATCCACACGAATGCTTGAACTCAAGGATTGAATGTGTAGTAGCACAAACTCGTTTCTTCTTGCTCTCTCCATCTTCTCCCTTGGTGGATAGGGTTTTAGTAAAACTCTTTCTTACAAAAATAGTCACACAAGAGATATTATATAGAGAGTAGAAAAACGAATTATAACTCTTAACTAATTAGGAGTTATTATTAATTCAAAATTCCTATTTGTATTATAATTAAGTCTCACTTAATTATTTAACAATTAAATTTCATAATTAATATTAGTAAATTCGAATATCAATATTTATCTAATTAATTAAGTCATACTTAATTAATATTATAAATAATTCGAATTACTTTAAGATAATTTAAATCCAATTTAAATTAAATAATCCTCCAAGCATTCTTAGTGTGTGACCCTATAGGTTATTATTACGTTGGCAATGAATTTTAAATCTAATTTAAAATCGTAAACAATGAGCAGCATCTAGTAATACATCATTGCTACCCAAGTAATAATCATTGAATCGGTGATCGATTAAACCTTCTATGAATAATGTACAATGTAATATAATCCCTTTAACTAAATATTATAGATTAAACTAGAGTCATGTAATGTGTCATCCTCATCATAGTTTAATCTAAGTTTCCATGATCAATGAGTAGACTATCATATCAAATCAACATTTGAGCGTGGCCACGCATTTCATAGTCTAGGTCACACAAGAGGCCAATAATATCACTCCTAAAATAGGAGGGTTAAATCCCATCTATCTCCTTCATATTTCTCATACGATTCATAATATACCCAATGTCCATTTTTATCATTACCCGGTCAAGGATAACTTCTAATGGAATCAATGTATATTAATTCTCGTATATAAATATAATGACTTCAGGTCTAAGGACCATTACATCATTATCACCGTGAAAATTACTTATGACACAACAGACATGTAGAATCTCACACTGGGTCTGTCCAGCACCATGTACATATACATCTGCCTGTGTTTTTGACTTTAGTATCACTATACCTATGATCAATGAGATGTGATCATCAGTCAACAAACACACTAGTCTTAATGCATTATTATTATCCCTTAATAATAATACTCGACTAGGGACTTTTAGGAATATTGATACTTTTCTTATAATCTCATTTTTAAGTCACGTACTTAGAGATATAAAATTGCATATCATATACCAAGGGCATTTATTAATCTAACATTTATATCGCAGTAAATTAAGAATTAATAAATTATAAAGAGAATAATTAATAGAACATATAAATTAATAATCCTAATATTTTAAACTAAAATATCGTAGTGTTGTCTCTAGGGCACAAACACTAACACCTTTATCATTCTTTTGACTCCCTTTCTCTTCTCCCGTCAACTCTTCTTGTTCATGGTTCATTACTTCTTTATGACATCTTCTTATCTTCTCTAATAATTATGGTTGAAAAGACATAGCACACAACATATCTGTAGACATGCTTGAAATACTGACCTTTATTTCAAGCTTCTCAAATTCCTTGATCGATTCCTCAGATGAAATGATCATGTTTAACCTCTCTTTTCTGCTCAGAGCGTATGCTACTACATTTGCTTTTCTTGGATGAGAGTTAATGATAAAGTCATAGTCCTTGATCAATTCTAGCCACCTTTTTTGCCTCATGTTCAATTCCTTCTGAGTGAAGATATACTTTAAATTCTTGTGGTCCGTGTGAATCTCGCACTTTTCTCCATACAGATAATGCCTCCATATCTTCAATGGAAACACTGTAGCTGCCAATTCCAAATCATGAGTTGGATATTTCTCTTCATGTGGTTTCAGTTGTCGTGAAGTGTAGGCTATCACTTTGTCATGCTACATCAAAACACATCCCAATCCTTTATACGACGCGTCACTGTATATCACAAAATTTCCTTGATCATCCGGTAAGACTAACACTGGAGAAGATACAAATTTGTTCTTTTATTCCTGGAAACTCTCCTCGCATTTCTCATTTCATTCAAATTTATGGTTCTTTCTAGTGAGCTTTGTCAATGGCGTAGCTATCTTCATAAAATCTTGCACGAATCTTCTGTAGTAACCTGCCAATCCCATAAAACTTCTTACTTATATTGGTGTTTTTTGTCTCTCCCAGTTGATTATAGCTTCAATCTTTGATGGATCCACTTCCACTCCTTTATTGCTGATCACGTGCCCAAGAAATCGTACTTCTTTGAACCAAAATTCACACTTAAAAAACTTTGCGTACAATTTCTCATGTCACAGTGTCTCTAACACTATCCTCAAATGCTCTACATGCTCTTCTTCCATCTTGGAATAGATCAAAATTTCGTCTATGAACATAATCACAAATTTATCCAAATATTTCTTGAATACTCAATTCATTAAATCCATAAAAGCTATTGGTGCGTTGGTTAATCCAAATGCCATTACCAAAAACTCATAATGCCCATATCTGGTTCTGAATGCAGTCTTTGGAATGTCTTCTGGCTTGATCTTTAGTTGATGATATCCAAATCTTAAATCAATCTTAGAAATCCATACAACGCCTTTTAGTTGGTCAAATAAATCATTAATCCTTGGTAACGAATACTTGTTCTTAATGGTCAGCTTATTCAATTCCTGATAATCAATACACAGTCGTATACTCCCGTCTTTCTTCTTGACAAACAACACGGGTACGCTCCACATGGATACACTCAGTCTTATAACTCCCTTCTCCAAAAGATCTTGCCGTTGAGTTGCCAAATCTTTCATCTCCACTGGTGTCATCTGATACGGAGCTTTAGAAATTGGTTCTGTTCCGGGTGCTAAATCAATCGCAAACTAAATTTCTCTATCGGGTGGTAACCTTGGAAGATTATCTGGGAAAACATCTGGAAACTTATTGACAACTGGAATTGCTTCTGGTGTTGGCACTTCTTTACTGGTGTCTATCATATGGGCCAAATACGGTTCACAAAAATCTGACGCAATAACTTCTTTGTCTGAGCTACCGTTTAGAACTTTTTCTCTTGCTTACTCCCTCGAAATATTACTTTCTTCTTACTATCCAATGTCTGAAGTTTCACTTTCCTATTCTTACAATCGATCTGAGCATTATTCTTTGACAATCAATCCATTCCTAAGATAACATCAAATTCTCCAAACTTAAACGGTATTAAGTTGGCATGAAAATGATGTTCAACTATCTCAATGTCACACCTCGGGCACACTCGGCCAACGGGAACTTGGTTCTTATTAGATAATTCTGTCATTAACGCTTGTTCTAACAATTCAACTTCGCAATGCAGTTTATCGACAAACTTTTGAGAATAAATGACCATGTAGCTCCAGAATCAATTAAAACTTTAGTATCTACGGAGTTGACTGGAACCGTACCTGCAACCACGTTTGAACTCTGAACAGCATCCTTCATAGTCATGTTGAATGTCCTGGCCTTTGGCTGGTTCTTTGTTGGTGGTCCTTCAATCCTTGCCACATTAGCTGTTGTTTCTGTTCTCTGGAAGTCCTTGGCAATATGCCCCATCTTTCCATATTTAAAACATAATGTCCTTAATTTCTGGGATAAAATCTGACTTCGACACTCATTAGCATAGTGCCCCTTCTAATTGCACTTATAACACAACACATTAGCCTTACAAATCCCACAGTGCCTTCTGAACCACTATAACACAACACATTAGCGTTACAAATCCCCCCCTGAGACGTGTCGCTTCTACTTTCAATCACCATCGCTTTCTGAACCACTGCCACATATGAAGTCAACTCAAACATGGCCACTCTGTTCTGAATCCAAAATTTCAATCCCTGCTCAAACCTTATTGCTTTCTTTTCATCTGTGTCAACCTGGTCTGGCACAAAACTCGCTAACTCAGTAAAGTAAGCCTTATACTCAGTGACAGTAAGATCACCCTGGGTCAGATTCAAGAACTTGATCTCCATTTGATTTTTTATGTACCTTAGGAAATACTTTTCCAAAAATAGCTCTGCAAACCTCTTCCAAGTTACAAACTCACCTCCTTCTAATGCTCGCGTGGATTCCCACCAATAGTTTGCCTCACCCTTCAGGAAGTAGCTGGTAAATTTTGTCTTCTGTTCAGCTCCTGCTCCGACTAGGTCAAAAGCCTTCTCAGTCTCTTTAAGCCATGCATTGGCTTCCATGGGGTCAGCACTTCCCTCGAATTCCGGTGGTTTCACAGCATGAAATTGCTTAAAAGTTACTACAGGTGGCGCTACTGCTTGCTGTTGTTGCTGCTGCTTAAGATGCAACATCTGTTGATGCATCAGTCCTAACATCTGGACAATCACTAGATCTGTACGGCTCTCACTACGATCCTCTCCTGAATTACTCCTCCTCTTTGGTGTCATTATTCTGGTAAGAAATAAGCAACATATATAATAATCCGTCAAGCATTGTGTCAAATATGTAGCAATCCTTTAGCATATCAAAATTCTCAAACATTATCTCTTTTCAAAATATCATAAACTTGCTACCATATTATCACATGCGACATGATTATCACATAATCCTGCTTATTATCTCAAGAATAATAACACAAAGAAAATTGACAAAGAATTATCCAAACCTCTTAAACTCTTGCCCAAAATCTCAAATAAACCAACAAATGGTGGATAGGGTTGTAACATAACCTTCCAACCTCATTCATCACCTCCTACTATCCTCATAAACCAAAAAAATAGCAACGCAATGGCATAAAAGCCTAATGTTGAACACAAAACTGGAAACCTGAACAACTTAGCTATAAACCAACCTAATAACCTAAACTTAATCCTATGAGAGCTAAACTACACGTGCTTATCTTATGTGGTCTTCCTATGACTCACTTATGACAATCCTAAGCCTGTTTTAGTGACCATAACCTGTAGCTCTGATACCAACCTGTGACGCCCTCCAAACTCGGGATCTAGATTTGGGGATCAATGACTAATAAAATAAACATAGCGAAATAAAATAATAAATATGACCCCTTCCACGCAACTGCATCGATCACAGGTTATAGTATGAAACAGACACTAAACAAACCAAATGTTATTACAAGCCATAAGTTTATTCAGTTTTACAAACTATTCAAATTTTATTACAAACCTCTAGACTATTCAACGTCCCAAACTGTCTACCTGGAAAACACACCATACTATTTACAAGCACTCGACTTCTGATCAAACCTGAAACTCAGTCCTGCTCTGGTCTAGCTGAAAGAATCAGAATAATAAATAAGTCTGAGTGAAAGAAATGCTCAGCAAGCAGTATATAGCTTATGATTTAAAACAACAACAACAATATATCTGATGAACAAAACCAAACAACAATACCTGAACAGTATCAAAAACCGATATAAGTTTTGAAAATAAACAATATTTTTATATATCTTTTTATTTTGAATTAGAATCCTCGAACAACGGTGTGTTGCCGCCGGTGATCATCCGCGGAGCAACACCGGTATGCTGAAGCATATCCAAATAAACAAAGGGGTACCCAAGGAACACATCGGCCTAGCAAGGTATTATATCTTGTATAATACATAGCTCACACTGGACCGCCGCCACGACCTCTTACGCAACCATCCAATCCCTTAAAATAATTTTTAATCAAAGGAGTCAAATTAAACGATATCCTTAACAACATAACTCTCCATTTCTCATGGTCCAGAGTTATCTCAACAACTGATGGCGAAATAACTAGAACAATTAGTTATTCGCTAATCTCAACTCAAACTTTCATTGTATAGAGTAATTTGTAGCGAAATGTAAAAACGTTTAACTATCCTGAACTTAGAGTAGTATAGAAACTGATATACTATAGTTCAAGATCAATATCACTTGAATGATAAGTGAGGATATAAATACTTGCATAACAAGACTCATAATAAACATCACTTGAACAATAAGTGAAGGTAGGGATAGTTGCCTGGTATGCTTGAAAACCTCTCACTAAAACCCTAGTTTATAGCTGCTGGCTACTGACTCCGTCTAATACTTGACGGCACTCTTTGCTACTTGATTCTATAAATAAAAGGACTATCTTAACTGACAGAATTAAACTCAATCGACGTAACTATACGTCTTGACATCGACCCAATCGTTTATAACTAATCATGGCATGTCAAAACTGTAACAGATAGTATACATATCATATAGCACATAATCATGTTATTTATATTACATGTAATCATATTTTTCATGTAACACATAAATCAGATAGTCAACATATATGTCTCAAAACGTTCAGAACAGAAATCAGGTCAATAACAATGTTTAATGATTAAAAACCGACTCAGAATGATATACAATTCAAATGACATTGTATTACAAAAGAAATTAGGTCTTAACAGTATTTTTATTGGAAACGTAATATTTTTCTGAGTCTGTACGCGTTCGTTTCGTATTAAACGGACGAACGTTTCATTTATTACGAATAAAATAAGATTTAAATGAAAATAAATCAATTAATAATAAAATTAATTGATTTATAAAAACCAAAATATAATTTTTAAAAGCTTAAAAACAATTTTTAGGATTTATTTTAATTAATTATAAATAATAGTATTTTTTTTAACTATTTATAAATAAAATTAATTGATTAAATGAAAAATCAATTAATTAAATCTATAAATAATCAACTAAAATAAATTATAAATAATTAAAACAAATATGGATCTTTGAAAATAGTAAAATAAATAATATTTGGAATTTAAAATAATTAACAAAATAATTTTTTAGAATTATAAATAATAAGTAGATGATTTTTAAAATTAACATAAATAATTTTTGAAAATAAGAAAAAGAATTTTGAATTATTTTTTTAATCAGAATTTTGGAAACAAAATTAAAATTGGGAATTAGGATTTAGGGGAATCAAAAGCGGGTCAGAATAAAAGGAAGCGGGTGAGGGATTCAGGTCATCGGGTCGGGATGAACTCCGGCCGGGTCAGGCAATTCCCAGATTTTCCAGCAGGTTTTTCCAACGCCGGTGAGCGCTGATTCAAGTACGAATTCATTTCGGTTTCAATCCAAACTCATCTAGTAGCATAATCAAAACAATGACCGCGAAAATCGACGACTACTTTGTCGTTTCCGATCAAAAGCCGGAACCTCAAACCCATTACCGGCTAAAATCTCATCTCCATGTATCCTTAACCAAAAATAACCATACATGTCTCAAATCGTAGCTATTTAACTACACAACATGTTCGTTTAATCAATATTAACAACTTAATATCGAGTTAGCCGGAAAAGCAATAAACAAAAAGAACAAGGCGGCGATGAAACTTTCGCCTATTAGCATCGATTTGAACACAAAACTTAAGTATCTATACATGAATCGATTGGTAAAGACACAAGCAAGATATTACTGATATCAAACTCAACTGAAAATCATCACATAGCAATCATCCAATTTCAATCGATTAAAAAATCAAAATTTTAAAAAAATCAATTAATTTCACCTTAAGCAAAACGGATTGCACGAACAGAAAGCTAATGACTCAGGCTTCAATTCGGCTAAGAACTCCAAAAACGGAGGAATCTATCACCTTCAAAAGATGGATTGATTCTTAAATTTCAAAAACAAAACCCTATCCCCGAAATTGAATTTTTGATTTTTTATTAATATTTATGAAAATTCTGAAAATATAAATAAATAAAATAAAGGTAATCTTGTATTTATATCGACAGAAAATAAACACTCAAAAATCAAATAAGAGTGTTTTTATCTCGTAATTAAAATAATTAAGCCCCAAAATAATAATTACGGGGAATAATTTTAAGAGTAATAAAATATAAAATTTATATCAAAATTTCCAAAAAATTGCGAATAACTCAAAAATACAAATATTGGGTGTTTAAAATACATATAATTTTATAAAAATAACAACACGAATTTTGTGGGCTTTGACGTCCCGGTGGGGTCCCGGTCCGTTGATTTTTGATCATAAATTAACAGAAAGTCCCCAAAACCCATAAAATACATTCAAACGCACATAAAACGAGATAAAACAAGTATCTCGATAAAGGCGCTAATAAACACGCGTGCCGATTGCAGATCGATTCATGTAATTGCATTTTAAACACATATTAATGACTCGAAAAATTTTCTAGTCCGCACGGGAACACAAATAACAGTTACAACACATAATATCATGACAACAATTAGTTTAAACTTCTAAAAGACATAATATTTATTCATTTAACATATAATATTCACATAATTTTCCCGGATATTACACAAAAAATTATTTAATGGCGGGACAGTTCCCCCCATTTTTTGGATGTGGCCAAATTCAAACGGCTTAAAAAATCGGTTGAAATTATTACTAAATTCCACCGCAGGCGATTGTATTAAGCCATGTCAGTAAAACATTCTTGTTGACCACGAGTTCAACTGATATCAGTCGAATTTAGGCTAGTTGAATTTATTCAGTTGAATTTAACCTTGTTTTCTTATAGTGTATATCATTTCCTGCAGTTCACTTTTTATAATGTCTCACACTTGTACTTTTTTGCTGTTATCATTTTTGCTTCTTAAAAGTATGTTATTACTAATTCGCGATAACTTGCATTACAGAATACTGATCCCTATTATAAATTTTGCTTCTTCAAAGTTTCCTGAGATAGGGGAAAATCTTATTGTAGCAGCAGTAGCAGCTATAAGGAGTATGGTAAGGAGATGATCAACATTGAAATGTGCAAGGTTTTAGCCCGTCAACACCACTAACAACAATGATTAATTTCAATACATGCAATAGATGAAAAGTGTTTTCCTTGCAAAGTTTCGATGGGTCGACTAATCATAGAATACTAGCAAAAATTTGTTTTTTTTGAAATTACCTTTCGAAAAATACTATTGTGGTACGTCATTCTTTGTAAAAATTAGTTATAAAGTTGGATTGTGTTTGTTGATGATTGTGATTGTTAAAAAATTATGTAATGGGCAATAGTTTTTTTATTGCTATATATTTTTTTTAAAATAAAGTGTTGACATAGCCCTTAAAAATGTAAGACAGTAATATAAATGGTCAATATTATTGTGTTGGTAAAACTTTAAAAAGTGTAGGTAAAGTTTAAAAAATTGTAGGAATAATCCCTTTGGTAACATTAATTCTGTTTTAAAAAAACTATAGTGGTGTGACTATAGGTCTGTGATTACAGTATTAAAATGACCATAAACTGGAAATTGTGCGCATAGATCCTCTATGGTCGCAGTTTGGACATCATAGCCTAAAAATAAAAAGTGTAACCTCGGAGTTCATGCGTCTTGATGAATAATATATATCTGGTTGAAACCGTCTGCAATGGTGAAGTTTTCGATATTTTAAACATAATTGATTATTAATATTTTAGTGCAACCTAGTTAGTGGATCATTATAAATTGTAAGTGATTCTTAACTTTTCTATTGTTTTATTTTGAATAAGAGAAATGGATGGAAATGTTTCCATCTATTGTGTCAGGTTTGGAGTGTTCTATGTATTCAATAATTGAAAATTTATGTATGAAGGTGATCTCTCAGTGACACTTCAAAAAATTCGTCCACAGATCTTATTCTTACTAACCTATTTAGAAGGCTTGTACGTGACATCATGACATATATAAATGCTTTGTTCTAGTCTCATCAAACAAGTCATGTCTCACCAAAGAAGTCATTCCAGTGGTGGCATATTTTGGAGATTCCATGAGATGTAATTATGATATTACTTATATATAACAAAAAATTATTACTGCACAATACAGTTGAAAAATGCCTTTGATTTTTCTATATCTACCTCATCACTTTTCATGTCTCCCACAATATTTTAGTTACAATTTTCTTTTTATTCAAATCTCACCACTTTTTACCTACTGAAATTTCATGAATATATTTAAGATAATATTCAGTGATTCATGTAAACACATGTTGCCACTTTATCCTAGAATGTGTTGAGCTTTGTAATGAAATTAATATTTTAATTTGTTTACCTATATTGATATTAAAATATTCATTTATATGCTTTCTAAAATAAAAAAACTATTGTTCTAATTTAGAATCCCAAAGTTTGTAGTGCATTCAGTTTTATTCATATTTTGGATTTTAAGTTTCTAGTGCTAGCATATATATGTAGGATCAATTTACTTTACTTACTCTTATCAAACTTTGTGATCATAGTTTTTAAGTTAATTCTTTATCTTATGGTGAAGAAAAAGTTAATTAAATTAGTTTTTACTTGATGCATGTCATGACTAAATACACAACTAATCAAGTGACCCTTCATTCCAAATTTCCATTTACTAGATAATAATCAAATCTTATGATATAGTTTTTGATTCAAGAAAAATGCACAACTATGTGGTTCTTCTGGTATATCTATTTTGTCTTCTCTTGTTCCATTTTAAAATAATATATCTTGGTTATATGAAGGAAAACAATGTATCTTGTTATCGGAAGGAGTTAATTAAGGTGTTGATTATTGCATTTAAGAGAAAAAAGAGAAGGAAACTCTTGATTTTCATTGCATGGTCATTTTTTTTGAAAACATGTAATAGAATCCAATCACATAAAAAATTTACCCATAATCTCAACCATATTTCCTTCAAAAGAATAATCAAAAATTTAATTTTCAACCATGATTTTTTAAATTACAATCATGTTAAAAAATGTTGGTATATAGTTTGTTGAGTTGAATAAAGATTTACTATTTTATTTAGGAAAGCTATTAACCTATAAAAACTTCCAACCAAATAACATTTTGCTTCAGTTTGTTTTAGATTAAATTTTGACTATGTTTTTAATGGATGGGAGTACAATGTGGATTTTCAGGTTACCAAATCCCTATAAATTCTAGAAATTTCATCATTGTCCATAAAATATAATTTTGTACTTATTTTTAAAAATATCCATTAGAAAATCTTGTATGGAGATATTTAATTATTTTAGAGATAGTGAGATTTTAGTGCTAGTAAGACAAATATTAATAATTCATAGTTGACTCAAAATTAAAAAAAAATACATTATTAGTATTAGTGATAGTAGTTGTTATTCTCAAGGAACTAACAATGACATTTGAATGTAAATCTCAAAACTTTTTAAAGTTTTGAGCAATTTCAAAGGCTAGGTGTATAATGAATAGATGTGTGTGAATTGCTTTAAGCAAGTGCAGACAGATGTATATTCAAAACAAAAATTTAAAGAACACAGAAGCTTTTAAAACTTTTCTGGTGGATTTGTTGTTCCACCAGAGATGTGTATTTCAGAAAATCTGTGATACAAAGAATTGTTCACAGTTGCTTCCTAGTACAAACTAGATGATTTTCTCTCTGAATTTTTTTAAACAGCTCTTGAAAATTCACACCTAATTACTAGCTGCAACTTGGTTTATATATCACCAAGTTTTACAAGTGAAGGCAAAGATAAAATACAATTATAAAATAGTCCTTCACATGTTTCTTCTCCAATTCTCTATCCAATGCAATCTAAGATAATCTGTGAATCTTTGAATACTTCCTTGTTTGCACCAGAATGGAAATGCTGCTTTTTCTTAATTCCTCCAAGAGGCTACCACATTCCAATTGTGTCTGTCAACCAATGTGCCTCTATCAGCTTATGAATTGTCACCACAACAACATATTTGCAATCATACAACTGTTGTTTTGCAGTTGTGTGACAGGTAGAGTTTCCGTTGTCTATCCAACACTCGTGTGATCCAAGGTTGGACAACGATTTTTTATACACTTGTAATAAGTAAGATTCAACAACGTTTTTTAATACTGGTTACAATCAAGAATTCACAACGGGTACTCTATATTAACCATTGTTAGGAAATTCTTTAAATAACTGTTTCTTTATTCAATATAGTCTACGTAACTTAACAACAAGGGTTTTCTAGAAAAACCATTATTGTTAACTTATTCGATATTTTCATAAACAACAGTTTATAAACTTCTTTTAACTAGTTAAAACGGTTGTCATGAATATTTTTTGTTTAAAAAACAATGGTGTAAAAGATTTAAACCATTGCAAAGAATATTAAAAGACAACTGTATTTTTCAAAAAAAAATTGTGTTGTGAGACATAAAACGGTTTTTATCATTTTTTTAGTGGATTTCACACAACTATTTATAAAATTAATCTCATTATTTAAAATAAATCAATTTTAAAATAAAATGATATTATAATAATTCAGTTGTTATTTCACAATTGAAATTAAATTTACAATACAAAGGTTCTCTACAAGAATTGCAACTATAACTTAAAATCTATTTCTAAACATGCTCATTTTGCCATCGAGTGCCATCGAATTCCCTCTTGAATCTGACCTTAGAGCTTGCATAAATCATTTTGCTCCTTACCTTTGCAGTATCAGGACACCTTTGCAACCATATACACATTATAAATAAATGAAGTTAAAGAAATGGAATGCAAATAAATCAACAGATTCACAGATTTGAAGGCATTATCTTAAGAATTTGGTTTTGGTTTGTCAGCAACAGAGTCTAGGAAAATTGTTCCAGTTCAACTCTTTCTTAAAACAACAAACATGGTTCCGTAAGAATAGCCCTTACAAAAACTCCACAGATTGAAGAAGAAAGCTATAAAAACACATACCAAGGTCACAAAAGTTATTTCCTCTTCTTGGTACTAGAAGGTGGGCTTTCAGCAGTCTGCCTTGCCACGGACCGCTTTGAAGGTGTCAGATTCTGGCATAAAAGAAATTGAGAAAAAAAAGTTCATAAAAAATTGTCGGGAACTAAATGATAAGGCCAGTGAAATGCTCATGATTCTGACAAATACAAAGTTTATTTGGTATTTTAGAGGCGCAATCTCAAACCAAAAAAAAATCACCCGTAATACAACCAATAATAGAGGAACTACTAAATACCCCAAATCATGCTACACTGCGTTAAAGGAGTAAACTGGAGGTGTTTTGTTACTTAATCTTTAGAGGCGCAATCGCAAAAAAAGAAAAATCACTAGTAATACAGCCAACAATAGATCAACAACCAAATAACACAACCCATGCTAGACTGCGTCAATGGAGTAAACTGAAGGTGTTTTGTTATTTAACCTTTGCAAGTTTCTTCTCTTTTCAAGCCTGCCTCTCCCTCTCATCAAAGTCTTGGTTTTCTTTTTCCACCAACCGAATGAGAGTGTCACATCTCCACGCGAACTCTATGGTAGAACGTGATTTGACAAACCAATCAAAGCGAAATAAAGGTGATGTCCGGAATACTGCTTTAAGCTCATCCCAGTTCCCATACCCAAGTTGTGAGTCATGCATAACTAGAAAAAAAAAAGAATATAAGTATTGCTCATTAGTAAACAAGAATCAAGTTCTTAAGAGACTAAACATCCTTCATATACTCACCATGAAACGATCACATTCTTCATTGTACAATTTTCCTTTGTTCTAACCATACTGGATCTTTAATTCCAGCCAAGGGTTCTTATAACCTCATCCTTGCAGGAAATTCTAGCGTCTCCTCTTTCAATATTTTTTATGATTCTGTCATAATCTGGAGACAGAACATTCAACAATTAACAGTCTTTATAACATTGTGTTACTAACCTATACTTAACCAGGGAAGATTCAGGACTCTAAGAGAACAAGTTCTATTTTATCATCACAATCCTCTTTTTGATTTCAAAATATTGCAATAATTATACATATTTTAGCAACTCCATTGGACTTGATCATATCAGCTAAAATTACAAAAAACCATGCATAGAGAATGTAAGAAAAAATTCCTTATCCTGATTACCTATTTATATTTACCACCAACACCAGGATATTTATTTATTCTACTGATATGTGCTCAAATGATGAAAATCATACACAGTTATTTTTAAACAAAAATCATCAATGCAGAAAACAAGCAACACACTTACCATTCAAATCTTTGTATCTTTCTTTGAAAACTTCTGCATATCTCTCAACCTCTTCTTCTGTTTTACCTTCCATTTCAGAGGCATTACCTTTGACATCATTGCGGCCATACTTCTCACAAGCCCTAATGAAACTATTGAAATCTTTCTTGCTCCATGTTGAAAACCCCTAAAATCACAGGCATTTGAGTTTCTGGTAAAGAGAGGGAGGTTTAGATTAAAAATTAAAACTTTATAAAAAGGTTACAGACCTCTTCCAGCAACTGCTCCTTCTCTTCTTGCTCTTCAGCCGTCAAAGGATAGCCCACATCTGGCATAATAATTAGAATGTTACCATAATATAAGATTGATTAACTATAACTAAACATATAAAAGTTAAAACTCACAACCTTCAGATTCATCAACATCTACAGAGTCTTTTGACTGATTTTTATGCTGAGCTAGCTACACAGCATTATTAAAACAATGATTTTAGTTAGAACTAGTGTAAGGCTAAAACAATACAGCTAGTCCGTCTTATTACAAGCAACAACGCATACCCACCATTTGATATTGAACTTCTTTTTCATACAGCTCACTGAGCCTTTGCATATTAAAGAACTGAAAGTCATGCCTACACAAAGGGGAAAAAATTTGGTCCATTAATCATTAAGAGAAAGAATAATCAAAGAAGAGAGCCAAAGTAAATTGAATGACAGAACTATTGTAAAAATGGTCAGCAGATAGTTTAACATGATTTTGCTTGGTGCATAGCTGGCTTTACGTCTCATGTACCGCTCTGTCAATTCGAAATCTGTACAAATATACAGCAAGTAATTGAAACATTACTACAAAATGGACCTACAAACATCACTCTCTGGCTAAAAACTAAAAGCCTAGTGGAGTGGGGATATACTAATTACAGCCAATTACTCAATCCTTGACTACTCAAAAGTAATTATAAAATCAAAGCCTCAACTAATTAAAAAAATAGGGTTCAAAATTCAAAACCCAAATTAGAACTTGGTTTTTAAAACTTACCCAATTCAATCTTTACACTACAACATGTAATTCTTTGAATTTTTTCAACTCACAACCCCGAATCTTCAACTCAAAACTTTGGTATGACATGGAAGCTTGTGTAGAGAGCAGAGTGAGGGAAGATGCGAGCTATTAGATCTTCACTATCGAGAGCTGTTAGAGTTGAATTCTTTCTCAATTCTTCAGTTTAAGCTTTGCCCTCATATCCAATTAGCACTACAGAATCCCTAAATCATTATGTTGCAATTGGAGAGAGAGAGTGATAGAGAAAGTTAGCCAACAGAGGAACAATGAGAATGAAAAATTATCAATCAAGAACAAAGTCAGAGATTGATTTGTGAAGCAAAGGTAAATGGTAGATATAAGTTTAGATAAGGTCTGAGATTGAAAGTAAAAGGGGGAGATAAAAGGGGAACCAAATTTTGTGAAGGGGGAAATAATTGACCGATGGAGGGAAATAAAATATTTGTGTGATATTATTGAAAAATCAAATTTTAAGTAATTAATTTTTAAATAATTAGTTTTTCATTTAATTAAGATCAAATCAAAAGAAACATAAATTTCAAATTTTTTACTTATTTTTATAAATGACTAATGTAAATATATTTGTTAAAAAAAGAATTTTAAAAATTAATCTTGCAAATCGGGAATGAGTCTCGTTGTCGGAAGTGATACTTTAACTAGATTTTTCTAATCGTGATATGTCAGATGAATTTTAAATTTGTTAATATTTTTTTCTTATGACTAAAATTGATATATTTTGACATCTGTACGGTTGGATCGTCGAAAAAAGAATATTAAAAATTAATCTTGTAAACCGGGAACGAGTCTCGTTATCGCGAGCAGTACTCTTACTAGATTTTTTAATCCCGACATGCAAGATAAATTTTAAATTTGTTAATAATTTTTTCATATGACTGAAATTGATATTTATGAACATCTGTATGGTTGGATCGTCGAAAAAAGAATTTTAAAAATTAATCTTGTAAATCGGAACGAGTCTCGTTATCGGGAGTGGTACTTTTACTAGATTTTCTAATCTTGACATGCAAGATGAATTTTAATTTTTTTAATAATTTTTTCATATGACTAAAATTAATATTTATTAACATCCATACGGTTGGATCATCGAAAAAAGCATTTTAAAAATTAATCTTGTACATCAGGAACGAGTCTCGATGTCGGGAGTGGTACTTTTACTAGATTTTTCTAATCCTCACATGCAAGATGAATTTTAAATTTGTTAATAATTTTTTCTTATGAATAAAATTGATATATCTTAACATCCGTACAGTTGGATCGTCGAAAAAAGAATTTTAAAAATTAATCTTGTAAATCAGGAACGAGTCTCGTTGTCGGGAGTGGTACTTTTACTAGATTTTTCTAATCCTAACATGCAAAAGTAATTTTAAATTTTTTGAAAAAAAATTCATATGACTAAAATTGATATATCTTAACATCCGTACGGTTGGATCGTCGAAAAAATCATTTTAAAAATTAATCTTGTAAATCGGGAACGAGTCTCGTTGTCGGGAGTGGTATTTGTACTAGATTTTTCTAATCCTGACATGCAAGATGAATTTTAAATTTTTTAATAATTTTGTCATATGAGTAAAATAGATATTTATTAACATCCGTACGGTTGGATCGTCGAAAAAAGAATTTTAAAAATTAATCTTGTAAATCGGGAACGAGTCTCGTTGTCGGGAGTGGTACTTTTACTAGATTTTTCTAATCCTGACATGCAAGATGAATTTTAAATTTGTTAATAATTTTTTCTTATGAATAAAATTGATATATCTTAACATCTGTACATTTGGATCGTCGAAAAAAGAATTTTAAAAATTAATCATGTAAATCAGGAACGAATCTCGTTGTTCGGAGTGGTACTTTTACAAGATTTTTCTAATCCTAACATGCAAGTTGAATTTTAAATTTGTTAATAATTTTTTCATATGACTAGAATTGATATATATTAACATTTGTATGGTTGGATCATCAAAAAAATCATTTTAAAAATCAATCTTGTAAATCAGGAACATGTCTCGTTGACGTGAGTGGTACTTTTACTAGATTTTTCTAATCCTGACATGCAAGAAGAATTTTAAATTTGTTAATAATTTTTTTACATGACTAAAATTGATATATCTTAACATTCGTACGGTTGGATTGTCGAAAATAGAATTTTATAAATTAATCTTGTAAATCAGGAACGAATCTCGTGGTCAGGAGTGATACTTTTACTAGATTTTTCTAATCCTGACATGCAAGATGAATTTTAAATTTTTTTGAAAAAAATTTCATATGACTAAAATTGATATATCTTAACATCCGTATGGTTGGATCATAGAAAAAATTATTTTAAAAATTAATCTTTTAAATTGGGAACGAGTCTCGTTGTCGGGAGTGGTACTTTTACTAGATTTTTCTAATCCTGACATGCAAGAAGAATTTTAAATTTGTTAATAATTTTTTCAGATGACTAGAATTGATATATCTTAAGATTCGTACAGTTGGATCATTGAAAAAGAATTTTAAAAATTAATCTTGTAAATCAGGAACAAGTCTAGTTGTCGAGAGTGGTACTTTAGTAGATTTTTCTAATCCTAACATGCAAGTTGAATTTTAAATTTGTTAATAATTTTTTCCTATGACTAGAATTGATATATATTAACATCTGTACGGTTGGATCGTCAAAAAAATCATTTTAAAAATCAATCTTGTAAATCGGGAACGAGTCTCGTTGTCGGGAGTGGTACTTTTACTAGATTTTTCTAATCGTGACATGCAAGATGAATTTTAAATTTGTTAATAATTTTTTCATATGATTAAAATTGATATCATGATCATCCAATAAGAAGGGTTTCAATTTTTTCAAATGAACGATTTGAAGACCTATTGATTCTAACAACTGATTGCAGAGTTGATCATTCGGATCTATTACCAATATATTTTTTTGTTCTGTATTTGTTATATTCTATTCAAGGAAATCAATTTAAAACAAAAACGGAGTCCGAAGGGGATACTTTTTAAGTTGGAAAGTATTCTATCAGGGGAATTCTGTTAAATTAATTTTTGAGATTCGATTCGGAACTCTTATATGTCCAAGGTTCAATATTGAAATAATTTCAGAGGTTTTCCCTTTATCTATTCCACATGGTTAACCAGGAAACATTAAAAAGGATTGGAGAAATTTGAAAGAGAAATCAAATATGAAGTCATCAACAAAAACGGAAAGAGAGGGATTCGAACCACCAATTCTTTAGTTCGGATTTTTCTGGTAAAAAAGAACAAAAACGTCCTGATTATTCAGAACTTAATCGAATTGTTTGTTGTAATCTTAGATATCCGACCAGTCTATACGCCGATTATGATTTATTGGCAAAGAGACGAAGAAAAAGATTCATTATTCCACTCCAATCAATTCAAGAACGCGAGAACGAACTAATACCCCTTTCGGGTATCTCGATCGAAATACCCATAAATGGTATTTTTCGTAGAAATAGTATTCTTGCTTTTTTTGATGATCCTCGATACAGAAGGAAGAGTTCGGGAATTACTAAATACGGCACTATAGAAGTCTATCCAATCGCCAAAAAAGAGGATTTTATTGAGTATCGAGGAGTCAAGGAATTTAAGCCAAAATATCAAATAAAAGTTAATTGGTTCTTTTTCATTCCCGAGGAAGTGCATATCTTACCTAAATCTTCTTCCATAATGGTACGGAACAATAGTATTATTGGGATAGATACACAAATATCTCTAACTACAAGAAGCCGAGTAGGCGGATTGGTTCGAGTGGAGATAAAAAAAAAAAGAATTGAACTAAAAATATTTTCTGGAGATATCCATTTTCCTGGAGAGACAGATAAGATATCTCGACATAGTGGTGTCTTGATACCACCAGGAACGGGAAAATTACGGGTTTTCTTGATTTATCGAAATGATTATCGTATCGAATGAGAGACAGTATAGTAATTCTTGACGTACATCGATGAGTAAGTATTGAAATCATAAAGTTGTTTTAATTGGGTGAGTCATGAGTCCGTGAGATGATAAATAAGACTAGATGCAAACGAAACCAATCCCTTATTTTGCATATACAGTTACGATGCAAGTAGTTTTGTGCTTTTTGAAGTTGAGAGCAGGGGTGAACCTAAAGAAATTTGTATGTATTTACTTCTCCATATGCTTACTTTTTATCTAACATAAGTGATTGAACATGAATTCTAAGTGCAGTTTTTATTTTGTGTAGTGGCATTGTTGAGTTTGACAGGTATGGGATGACTTTCTCTGCAGAAATGTGAGTTCATCCATCCACCAAAGTTTCTCAAAAGGCCTATGACTTTTCGAAGAATATTAACCCAAAACTGGATTTCACATTACCTCCTCTTGTTGAATGGTATCCAAGACTCTTCGAGGATGCAGGCCCTAGCAGAGACAACATTACTCTGAATAAGTAATTTAAGATTTATTGCATGAGACTTATGATTTATTTCTGCAACTACTTAAGTTCTTTCTTCTATTTTTAGGTAAAAGTGGGTATATTTTAATGTATTAAGAAACATGGTAGCAAGCCATTTAATGATGCATTCTCTTATTGATGGTGTAGAATTGTTATTCCCATCAACAATCATGCCGGCTCGTTCTCAAAATGAGCATCATAAATTTTATAATGCTGATCTTATGTTATTTTATGATAACTGATGTTTACAAGTTTTCCCATCCCTCGCAATATTTATCATAGCTTTTTATCTTTGCTTAATCAAGTTTCTCATTCTTGAAATTGGACGAGGATTCGTAACGGATCACTACTTGAAAAGTATATTTAATGGAATTCAAGTTTAGTTTACGTTCTTCTTTTAAAGTGGTGAATTTTATATCAATGAGGGATAGTGATTTATTATAGAAATTAGATAGTCAAACATAATGCAAATAAAATTTTGGCTCATTCACATGTCCTGTTAAGTATCATTTCTGGCCGTTCACTTTTTATCATGTCTAACACTTGTACTTTTTTGAATGCTTCTTAAAAGTATCTTATTACTAATTCGCGATAACTTGCATTACAGAATACTAGCCCCTGTTATAAATTTTGCTTCTTGAAAGTTTCATGAGATATGGGATAATCTTAGTAGTTAGTTGTTAGTTGCGGTAGTTGTAATGGACAAGTGATAGTAATTAGTTGTTAGTTGCTTATTTCATTGCACCACCTTTATTACTTTTTTACTTAATTTTTGTAATTGTTCTAATTTCAATAAATTTTATTACATATTTACTTTCTCAGTTTAAAGACTTAAACACATATATTCTACTCTAAATATTATGTAAGTAGAGAGAAAAAAAGGAAGGAAAATCTAGATTTTCATTGCATATCCTTATTTTTAAAAGTTTTTAATGAAAATCCAATGTCATAGAAAGTTTATCTATAACCTTTCCATATTTTCTCCAAAATAATAATAAAATAAATAATTTTCTACCACAATTTCTTAGAATTACAATCATGGTTCAGTGTTAAGAAATGTGGGGTTAGAGCTTGCAGACTTGAAAATAAGCATTAATCTTCTAGTTTCCAAATCTAAGAAGGTATAAAAATTTATAACCAATAACGTTTTGCTTATTTTAATATTAGATTAAATTTTGAGGAGCACAATGTGGATTGTCATATTAACAAATGCCTATAAATTCTAGAAATTTCAACCAGTATCCATAAAATTATTTTGTTTTACTTATTGTCTAAATTATCCACTAGAAAACTTTTCATAAAGAAATTTAATTGTTTGGGAGATATGGACCGTTTATTAAAAGTAAGGACAATACCAATAATTTATACTTGAATTAATTTTTAAAAATATTATCACTAATTCTTTATATTAGTAGTCATAATAGTTTTGACTAATATAACCTTATATTTACACACTTCCCAAAAAACCTATTGTCCTAACATGGAGTGCTCAAGTTTGTACTTCATTCAATTTTTATAATATTGTGGATTTTAAGTTTTTAGTTTTAGCTTATGTTTATAGTGTATGTGGAACCAATTTACATTACTTATTCTTATTAAAACTTGATATCATAATTTTTAAGTTAATTATTTACCTTCCCGTGAAAAAACACTTAATTAAATTAGTTTTTACTTAATAATCATGACTAAATACACAACTATTCAACCAACTTGGGGACGGTTCATTCCGAATTTCCATTTACTAAATGGTAATTAAATATTCTCATACAGGTTTTCATTCAAAAAATATGCATTACTATTTGGTAGTTTTTGTATATCTATAATATCTTGTGTCATTCCATTTTCAAACAATGTATCTTGTTATTTGAAAAAAATAATGTAAATTGTTATTTCAACAGAGTTTATTAAGGGGTTGTTCATTGTATTAAAGAGAAAAAAGGAAGGAATATATTGGTTTTTATTACATGGTCCTTGTTTTTGAAAGCTTGTAATCATAGTCTAATCCCATACAATTTTTACACATAATCTCTACCGTATTTCCTCCAAAACCATAATCAAAAACATAATTTTCAACCATGATTTGTTAAAATTAAAATCATGGTTTAGTGTTAAAAATGTTGGTATAGAGATTGTAGAGTTGGAATAAAACTTTAATATTTTAGTTTATTTTTGCCAAGAAATAGTTACTTTATTACTTTATATCATTTTGGAGTATTTACGATCGGCTCAGGAACAACCACAACTAGCTAAATTGTGATCTAAGTTATTGGCAAACTGAGTCACAATCACCCTTATTTCTCAACTCGAATAAAAGAATTTTACAATCATAGTGAGTTGTACTTGTTATGGCTTGGACTGCACCCCAGAAACCTATTTTTATTATCCCCTCGCTCTTCTGTTCTGCCTTGATCTAGCTTAAAGCCTCACGAATGCCCATGGCCTTTGCACATTGAGGAGCAATGTGACCTAGTTTATACCTCGAACGTGTTTCAAGGAGCTCCCCTATGTGGTGGTTTCGAGCATCAAATGCAAAAGTGAAGCAATTAAAGGCTGGAAAAATTATAGCATCAATATTTATCTTAGTTTTATTATTCCTTGGAAGAGTGTATCGCTCATCTTCATTATCAGGATTTAGGAACGTTCTAGCCAAGACTTCTCTGACCTCCATTGCTTTTTGCTTCTAAACCATGTCATTCTTGTATTTTCATACCGACCAATACATCATGACTCCATTTTTCAGTTTTTTACATCTCATCTATCCAAAATATTAACCCTCCACTGTAGGAACATTATTTGACTGCCATATTAATGTTCATGTAAGGAAATCTCCAGCATGATTTAGTAAACGGACATATTTTCTGTGGAATTTGAGCAAGGGAATTTGAGCACTCGAGGACTAAAGCCTTGCATGGGAGTATATGTGTCCCGATAATTAATATTGACTTGGTTGATACTTTATGCAATGTTGTAAGTTTTGGATTTTTTAAACATATTTGATTATTAATTTTTAGTGCAAGTTAGTTAGTGGATCTTTATAAATTGTAACTCTGTGTTAACATTTCTATTGTTTTGTTTCTAATAGAAGAAATGAATGGTAATTATTTCTCATCTATTGTGTCACATCTAAAGATAGAACCATGCATCAAGTTGATATTTTGTTGACATTTCAAATTGGTCTTTTAAAGCTATAATGTGCATGTAAGATTTACTGTAATTGGCATTACTATTTAATAGAGCTCTACCTTGACATATATAAATGTTTTTTTTCTGGTTTCATCAAAAAATTCATGCTAGAGGTGGCATATTTTGGAGATAATTTAGCTACAATAATTTATTTTAATCATTGTTGGAAATTCCACTAATCAGTTAGGGATGTAATTATCATATTTCTTATATATAATAAAAAATCATGACTTCTATATTGACCTCATCTGTTTTCATGTCTCCTACAATATTTTAGTTATAATTTAACTTTTGATTAAAATATCACCACTTTGTAGGTGAGGTTTCATATCATACTTAAAATAATTAATATTTGGCGCAAACAAATTGGTATTCAATGATGGAAGTAAACACATTTTGCCACTTTATCCGAGAATGTGTTGAGCATTATTAAATAGTGATCAATCATTTAAGGATTATATAGCAAAGAGATAATATCTTGATAAAGTAATTACATATTAAAAAGTTCGAGAAAATGGTGGAATTGCTTGGGGTGAAGAAGGTGCAAAAGAATATTCAGATTTAAGGAGATTTTGTTTAAGTTTTTAATCAAAAGATTCAACATTCATTTGAATTTAAATAAATAGATGTTATATATGTCTAAATGAAAAGTTATACGAGGTTGTAGTAGTGGTGTATAGCTGTTAATATTTAGTTGCTTTCATGGCACCACCTTTGTTATTTTTTTGCTTAATATTTGTAAATGTTTTAATTTCATCGTTAGTTATTATAATTAAATTATTGACTTATTAATTAATAATTTACATTGTTAGTTAAATCCTACTCATTTGATTGAAACTCCCCAATTCTCTTTTTTTTTCAAATTTATATGAACAAGTATGGGAATATTATTTTCATAAAATAATTATCACTATACTATTGTTTGTAGTGGTTTTGCTAACTCCTCATCTTTAGTAAAATGACACATATTAGTATATATTTGTAAACTAATGGAAAATTTTCATCCACTTTCATCTTCTAACCTATGAAATAAATCTAGTCCCCCTTGAGAATCATTCACACCTAAATTATTCTTCCTAATATCATGCATCACATTTGACAAATGTTGGGCATGAAAACCAACTTGCTTCGTTTCTCGTGCAATTTTACAAATATATTCATTTTTTGTCTAGGTGGAATGCCCGAACACTACTAGAAATACCGCATACGACATCACCACTTTAACATCAGTTAGAAATATCACCGATGTTAAATATAATTTTAACAACAAACTTTTTTAAAATGATGTTAAAGATCATCTGAAATATCGCTCCATAAAATAACTGATGTCTAAATGATATTTTAAAAAAATTGAAATTACCCGCTTCTTACTTTCCCACTTAAAAAAATTAAAATTACCTTGCTTCTTATTTAAAAAATCTCACCACTTTTTACCTATTGAAGTTTGATGAATAGTTTTTCCTCATGAGGTTTAATGAATAGTTACGGTATTTTAGTGATCGACGTAAACACATGTTGCCACTTTATCCTAGAATGTGTTGAGCCTTGTAATAAAATTAATATTTTACAATATGTACCTATATTTATATTAAAATAATTGTTTAAATAATGTAAGTGATATGCTTTCTAAAATAAAAAAAATATTGACCTAATGCCTCACGAATGCCCATGGCCTTTTCATGTAACTCAGATATTCACATAGGTAATTGAACCAATGTGATCGAAATGACATTTAGCCAAATATTGACCTCATTTACAACCAAATTTTTTTATGGAACTCTATAGTTCACCATTCAAAATATGAGATGTTATTAAAACTTATGTTATTGTAATATTGCTCGTCCAGTTTGATAGAAAGTTAGTTTTTATATTAACAATAAAGGGATTTATTGTGACATATCTTCCTTATTTATTTTTTGAAACTTATTTTGGCGGGGTTAGATATTTAATTATGTTTGAAATTGTAAAATCTCAATTGATAATTTCAGATTAAATAGTTGATGTCCTAAATTATAACATGTCATTTTATAATTTTTGCAGCAAACGCCGGATGTGGTTGATGCGATAAACAATAAAGAAGATGCTCCTAGGGTATGAACATGATATTTTTCAATTTTCTGCAAATTTAATAAACAAAACTATTAAAGAAAATTATAGTACTAGCATGTTTTACTAATGGATATTAAAATTCTTTGTTCCATGCTGACATTCCGATGTTTGAATATTTAATTTATACTATAACTGATATTTAACATTTCACTAATTGTATATTAAAATATCAAAAAAATATTTGGTTATAATTAGCTAGTATGTTTAAATTCCCCATACAGTCCTTCTTTTGATGAATTTGAGGTTGAACACCACATTCTTCATATGGGTGGCCAAAGAACAACTTTGGAAACGTATAAATGATGGAAATGAAATTTTGGATGTTGCCAAGTACTAGAATGGGATGTTTTACGTGGAATTCGAGCATCGGAGGACCGCAACCTCCACTACACCATATAAGGCCTATTGTATCGAGCTCAATTGTAACCATAGATGCCTTACAATTATTTTTGGCTATCTATGTTTACACTTGACTTCATTGTAACAATTGGTGTCATTTAGTGTAATTATAGAAAATTTAAGGCATTTACGATAGCATAATTTTGGTGTTAATATTGATCCTAAAAAAAGTGTAGCAAATAAATCAAGTATTTATGCTAGTGACTTAAAACTAAAAACTAAAAATACCTTGGAAAAGAAATCTGCCTCTCTTCATTTCTTATCAAATACAAAACTCATTCTCTTCCTCTTATAAATTGACCATTTCTTGTTTCACACTCCGAAAACTCTCAATTCTTGATTTCTTCATCACTTACTCTTCAATCAGGTCTTCAATCACGCCTCTATTCTATATCAATCGGGTCTTCAATCAGGTTCTTGATTTTTCAAGATTTAGTCAATGGAGCTTTTCAATGCTTTCATCGGTACCCCATCTCTTTATCTCTCTATCTGGGAAACCTAAATTGTGGTAAGCTATCTTCCCTTTCATTAAGAAATAAATATGTATGTATGATTGTTGGATTTATAACTTTGTTCTTAGTGGGTGTGTATCATTTTTGATATATATCTATGCCTTTTTAGTAAAGAATTGAACTTTTTAGGTTTCCTATTTTGATTTTGCTGCAAAATTGAAAGCAATGTAGAGTAAAAATGTAAAATTTCTCTTTATGATTGATGGGATATAGGGTTTTTGGTGTATGATTATTTTTTTAAATGGGGGTATTGATTCTTGATTTTAATTGTGATGTAGATTGGTAGGTGTAGAAATGAACCTCATAACTTTGCTAATATGCTTAAAGTTGAGGGCAAGTACTAAGAAACTCGGATGTGAGACTCACTATTTGAATGAAATTCAAACTAGCTCGAGAATCAAATTATAGTCCTAATTGAATTGTTTGTGATATGTTCATTTACACGGTCGGCGCCTTCTCCGTAATTCTTGAAATAGTAAGCATTTTATTATAGTTCCTCCTTTCAACTACCCACAAGAAATCAAATACCAGATTTTCTAATTGAAGTTTGGCTTTGTGCTACAGTGATAGATATATCTAAGTATTTATTTCAGTATCTATATCAAGTGGTATATTTGTAGCGTTTATATTCGGTATTAGATATTTTTATCATACAGATCAAATGCATTTCTTTACAATATAATAACCTCTTTTTTTTCATGAACAGGTAACAACAGCTAGAAAAACAGTAACACTGTTGTTATCGTATATGATATTTACAAAGCCATTAACCAAATAATATGGAAAAGGGTTAATATTGATATTCATGGGCATCATACTGAAGTTGATGCCTGTGCAAGACACTATTCCAACCCAGCAGTCTACAAGATCATCTATGGCTGCTAAGGTTAATAATTTTTCTTATATTGATAAAAGTAAAAAATGAAGAGGAAGAACGACGACTATTAGTCTAACATTCTGAGTTGTACAATAATGAATCTTCAGGTGATTATGTTTGTCTTTGCTCTTTAGTGTGAATTTCTTTTTGAGTCGATAACGAAGTTATTATATCTTTGCTCATTGTGGCTAAACAAGATATTGCAATTAATTGCAAAAAATACTAGCTATAAATTATAGAGACTGAATTTCTTGTTAATTGTGGATAGTTATTCTTGTATTTTTCTGCATATTTTTGAAATTTATGCAAGTAAATGTATAACACTTTAGAATAAGTTTATTATAGAAGAGTCTCCTTCAAGTGAAGAATATTAGAGTGAATATTTATATTCTTCATTTTGTGTGGTTAGCTAGTGTATAAAAGCGTTTTTCTCATTTTATTTAATAGTATAAAAGTATTCAGAAGTAAATAATCTTAGAACATAGCGTACTATTAACTCTTTTAGCATTATATTTTTTTAGGAGCTCCAGATAAATTTATGTAATAAGTTTTCCTTGTTGAGAGACAATATAATAATTTCGGAGGTACATCGATGAGTAAGTATTAAAATTATAAAGTGGTTTTAATTGGGTGAGTCATGAGTCCGTGAGATGATAACAAAGGCTAGATGCAAACCAAACCAATCCCTTATTTTGCATATACAGTTATGATGCAAGAAGTTTTGTGCTTCTTGAAGTTAAGAGCAGGGGGTGAACCTAAAGAAATTTGTATGTATTTACTTCTTCATATGCTTATTTTTTGTCTAACATAAGTGATTGAGCATGAATTTTAAGTGCATTTTTTATTTTGTGTAGTGGCATCGTTGAGTTCGACCGGTGCGGGATGACGTTCTCTGCAGAAATGTCAGCTCATCCACCCGCCAAAGTTTCTCGAAAGGCCTATGACATTTCAAAGAATACGAACTCAAAACTGGATTTCATGTTACCTCCTCTTGTTGAATGGTATCCAAGAATCTTCGAGGAAACAGGCCCTAACAGAGACAACATTGCTCTGTATTTTTTATCTATCCAGAGTTGAAAGTTAATTTAAGACTTATTGCATGAGACTTATGGTTTATTTCTCCAATTATTTAAGTTATTTGTTCTATTTTTAGGGAAAAGGGGATATATTCTAACTTATTAAGAAACATGGTAGCAAGCCATTAAATGATGCAGCCTCTTATTGATGGTGTAAAATTGTTGTTATTTCCATCAACAATCCTGCCGGTTGGTTCTCATAGTGAGCTTCACAGATTTTTAAAATACTGATCTTATGTTGCGAGGGATGGGAAAACTTATAAACATCAATTATCATAAGATAACATAAGATCGGTATTATAAAATATATGATGCTCCTCTGAGAACCAGCCGACAGAATTGTTGATGGAAATAATAGCAATTCTACACCATCAATAAGGGAGTACATCATTAAATGGCTTGCTACCATGTTTCTTAATAAATCAGAATATACCCTTTTTTTCCTTAAAAATAGAATAAAGAACTTAAATAGTTGGAGAAATAAACCATTAGTCTCATGCAATAAGTCTAAAATTACCTATCAACCCTGGATAGATAAAAATACAGAGCAACATCGTCTCTGCAAGGTCCTGCATCCTGGAAGATTTTTGGAAACCATTTAATAAGAGGAAGTAATGCGAAATCCAGTTTTGAGTTTATATTCTTCGAAAAGTCAAAGGTCGTTCGAGAACTTTTGGCAGATGATAGAGCTGACATTTCTATATACAACGTCATCCCACAACGGTCAAACTCAACGATGCCAGTACACAAAATAAAAAATGCACTTAGCATTCATGCTCAATTACTTATAAGCTTATAAGCTTATATGCCAAACTAATCCCTTATATAATTCCTCCAATTCACATTCAATTACATAATCACAAACAAAACATCAAAATTCACAAATCTCATAGTCTACACCTATTACACACAGAAATTCTTGCTCAAAATGTAGTTACACAAATACACGTACGTCTAGTTACACAAAAGAGAACCACAAAATGAGAAGACTACATCTATTTTAAACTAGTCTTTACTTGAATTGATATTGCCAAATATATTTAAGCAAATAAATTTATTTTTTCCGCAACTCAATTGCCCCAAATACATAACCTTATAAACAAAGACCTAGACAACTAAAAACCAAACTTAGACAAGTTGCATAATATATCTTACCCTTTACCGTTCGGAAGAAAATAAACAGTTTCTTCATATTTCTCGGTGGTTTCCTGGAATAGTCCCCTTTAGAGGAGATTCACCATATCATCTCAAACACAATCCCACGGCTGCTTTCACCAACCTCATAAGTCCCCTTCACACGACTTTCTTCATCACTGGCTTTGTTTTTTCTTTACCCTTCCGTGAATTCGGACCATCCCATACCATCTGCAAAATAAAAAAACATACACATTTTATCATCCTTAAAACAAGAACGATAATATTCACCCCCAAATTTGAAAAAACCCTAAATACAAAATGCCAAAACTAGGGTTTAAATAGAGAGAGTCGGAGAAAGACAGTCAGATACGGAGAGAAAGAGAGCCAGATATGGGGGGGGAGAGAGAGTGATGGAGGGAAGAAAGGGAGTAAAATAGAGAGAGAGAGAAAGTCAGACACGTACAGAAAGAGATAGAGATAATCTAATTTGTGAACTAAATATCTGCCTGATGAATTACCCTTCCTCAGCCATGGAATCTGAGAGCTTGACTTTCGAGTTTGAATTTCGTCTACGAGAAGCGGCTTTGAAAAACCCAAATTTTGTGATAAAGTGACGATTGAAAAAAGTAAAAATGAGATAAATCTGTTTATATATCTAAGATTAATTGACTGTTATCGGTTAAATTTATCCGAGAAAACTTTTTAACTAAATACGGTCAAATTTACTTGTACCATAGTTATCTAGCTCCCCTGCCCTTCTGCATAAATCATGCACCTGCCTTGCCGTACTGCATAAATAATCTGTTTTAGTCTAACACAACATAAATTTTTACCCCTTAATAGATAAATAATATCAAATCTTACAAAAACTCAAATTAAAAAGGTTTCATTAATAGAGAAATATTTTAATACATATTTCTACAAAAAAGTTAAATTACACTAAATCATCATTATCACTTATTTCATCCTCTTCGTTCTCATTGTTGTCTTCGTGTTCTTCTTCCTCGTAATTTTTTTTTCTTCTAGCTCATTGTCATTCACCAAATAATCATTTTCAAACATCCTTAAGTCAATAAAGAAATTCGAGGGATCACGAATAATAACTCTTTCAACATGTGAGGATGAAACCTTTGACATCTCATTTTGTTGAGCATCATCATTGGTTTTGTTCTCTTGAGTTGACAAACTTTCATCAACTAGTCATCTCTTTGTTGTTAAAACCGTGTACCATGATGATTTCAGATTCAAAATATTTAGCGCATAGTAAACTTGATGGGCTTGGCTAGCCAACACAAAAATGTCATTAGCTTTTAGTTTTGATTTCACATCCATGGTTGTCATTCGGTGTTTATCGACTTTGACATGTTTAGTATGATCAAACCAATGACATTTAAAGACGATCACTTTATGTACATTATGATAAAATATTTTTAAAATTTCTTCAACTCTTCAATAATAGTTTCCATAACTTTCTTCATAAGAAGTCCTTATAATTAAAAAATGGATTAAATTTGGAATCAAGTGATAATAAAATAATACAACTTCGATATTAAAAAAAATCTCACCTCTGACAATTACACCGAAATTTGGTGAAGTGAGCTCATTTGCATTTGCACAATTAAATTTATAACCATTGCACTTGGATGCTTTATAAGCCTCCACTTTATTCGACGGACCTCTTATTATGTCGATGAAATTTTTCATGAGATCTTCATCATCTTGCACCTAAAAATAATATATGAGAGACATAATATTTTTAATGTTTGTAAATATATGTGCATATATGTGAAATGAAATGTGTACCCTTCTTTCGAACCAAACCCTACATTGTTCTTTTTGAAATTGTTCCTTTTCCGCATCATTGAGATGTGGGTATTGTCATTCTACCAATTTTTTAAAACCACTACATATTCAAGTTAAACAATAAAAAAATATATTATTAACTAAATTAAATTCAAAAGTGAGGCTTAAAAACATCTTACCGCAAGTACTTTACAACCTCTCATGAGTTAATAAGAACATAGTATGCCACTAGTTTATATTCATCACCATTCAACATTCTATCTTTAGTCCGTAGACTAGGATGTGTATGATATGTGTAGACTTCTAACATATTATCATGATGAAACATTCGAGGGGCCTCATTTCGTCATAATTTATTATTCATTATTTCATTTCTGGAATCAAAATACATGCAGAAGTGTACACATTCCTCCTCAATATAGTGTTGCGCCATTGAACCCTCTGCTCGAGCATTGTTTCCTACTTTCAATTTCAAGTTGTGCAAGTATCTTTCAATAAAATACATCCAACGCCAATTAGCTGGCCCACCCAACTACACTCAGTTGCTAAATATAGTGGAAAATGCTCCATAGGATCAAATAAACCAGGAGTAAAATGGTTTCAAGTTTGGACATTATCCTAACTATATCTTTCTCCATTTTTTCCAAATCTGAGTACTTGTGATTTAAAGAACATAAATCTTGAAAGAATTTGCACAATTCAATGATAGGATCAGCTACATGCTTCGGAAGAAGGTCATGATAAACGATAGGCAATAAATTTTGCATGAAGACGTGACCGTCATATGATTTCATACCATGAATGTAACTTTCCGCGCAATTTACACACCTAGATATATTTGAGGCATAACCATCTGGAAGTTTCAATGAGAAAATCCACTTGAATAACTTATGAATTTGTACATTTAAAAATATAGATGATGCATGTGGTTCTGTGCCATCACCTCGAATCCACAACTCACGATGTAAACCTAATTCTTCATAATCCTTTCTTCATATTGTGTTATCTTTGGTCTTCTTCGCATAACCAAGAATTATGTAGAAAATATTATCAAAAACATTATTCTCTGTGTGCATAATATCAATATTATCATGAAGACTGAGTGTCTCCCAATTATGTGTCACGCCATAATTTCTCAGTTTTCTCGTATGTGACTTTCCTGGAGGGGGAACCTGTATCTACTCACACATTATCTTTACCCAAAACCAATGTCGAGCATAAACTGATCATTTCTCTAGACTTCCAAACCTTGTACTCTTTCTTAGGGGATCATTTGCCTTCAAAAAACATTGTACTCATTAGACATTACAACTTACCTTTAGTAGACCACCCACTAAGCATAGAAAGTCCAGGAAAGTCACTAATTGTCCATAAAAATTCCGCCTTCATGATAAAATTTGTACGTGAGAACATGTCATATGTTTCCACCCCAGTATGCCACAACACTTTCAATTCATCATTTAAAGGCCTAAGATAAACATGTAAACCTTTTATTGGATCTTTTGGCCTGGGAATAAGAGGCATTAACATATATGGAGCTTTTGTATACATAGAGGAAGGAAGGTTGTACACGATAACAACCACAGGCCATACTGTATACTACTTCACATATTTATCAGGAAAGGGGTCAAATTCATCTGTAGAGAGCCCAAGTCTTACATTTCGAGTTTCTTTTGAAAATCTTTGAAATCTCCGATCAAATTGCTTCCATTCATCTCCATCTGTTGGGTAACTTAATTACCCTTCAACTGTAATTCTATCGTGGTGCCATCGCATATATTTTGCAGTCTTCTCGGCCATGAATAAACGCTGCAGTCTCATTATAATAGGAAAGTAACGCAAGTTTTTTCATGGGATATTATGCTCTTTAAGATCTTTTTGCTTCTGGTATCGGTCTTCATTGCATATATCACACTTTATCTTGTCATTATGTTCCTTGTAAAATAACATAAAGTCATTCTCGCAAGCATCAATTTTCTCATACTCCATATGTAATCCTTTAATCATCTTTCGCACAGTGTGGTAATAATCAGGCAATTTATGAACATCAGGTAGTACTAATCCAATGAGGTAAAGCAAGTCATCAAAGCCACTATTACTGCAATTATGCTTATTTTTCCACTCAAGCAACTTCATTGAGAACTCCAGTGTTGTGAACTTGGAAATGTTTGGATAAATTGGTTCAGAAGCCGCATTCAACATCTTGTTAAATCTTTTTGTTGTTTCATTCGGTTCTTCATCAAAATTCTCACAATCCTCAAAATCATCATCATCATGTGCATCATACATAACATCGTTTCTATAGTTAGTACTCGTCCCAACGTCGACATGTTGCACATCTTTCTCCCCATGACAATCCCATCTAGTATACCATTTCATGATACCATCACGATACAAATCAAGTTTCACGGTACTAGGATTCTTATAGAACTTATTTCCACACTCTGTGTACGGACATCGTATAAGGCCATTATCTTCTTCTTCAAGATGCTCTAAAGCAAATTTAATGAAATTTTGCACACCGACTTTATATTCTTCTGTTAAATATTTTGCCTTATTATATCGGCTATGACCAATCTAACTACGTTGGGATTCCATCTACAAAAGCACGAGTAGATATATATATATATGTATATAAATTCATAACATACAACTAAATATTCGATGTAATTGTTAGCCACAAAACAATATCAATATTACACTATTTTTCATCCTATTATTTAAATTTGTAAACAACAATTATCTATTTTTTTAATAACAAATAACAAAAAAATGCATAGTATAAAAATAAATTAAAACTACTAATAGCACTTACTTGATAATTAAGGATGATCACATGAATACAAAATGGGGAAGAAATAAGAGAGTAAATTGTGAAATGGAAGAGAGAATGGGGGAGAAAGCTGAAGATTGCGGCTACTGGAAAGAATGATGCACTAGGGTAGCTGAAATGCATCGGCTTAATTCGACCGGCAACGGTCGTATTTATGGGACAGATAAATTCGACTTCATGCAGTTGTATTTATAAATATAACTGCAATCAGTTGAATTATAAATACGACCGAATCCGGTTGGACAACAAATACAACCCCATGAAGTTGAATTTATGTGTGCTAAAAAATGCTCCAAGTGAGAAAATTTCCCACCATTTTCTACCCATTTTAGCAAATTCATTTTACCTCAATAAAATAATAAATATGACCACTTTCATGCCACCGGATCGATCACAAGTTATAGTATGAAACAGACACTAAACAAACCAAATGTTATTACAAGCCATAAGTCTATTCAGTTTTAAAAACAATTCAAATTTTATTACAAACCTCTAGACTATTCAACATCCCAAGTTGTCTACCTGGAAAATACAACACACTATTTACAAGCACTCGACTTCTGATCAAACCTTGAACTCAGGCCTGCTCTGGTCTAGCTGAAAGAATCAGAATAATAAACAAGTATGAGTGAAAGAAATGCTCTGCAACAGTATATAGCTTATGATTTAAAACAACAACAATATATCAGATGAAAAAACCAAACAACAATACCTGAACAGTATAAAAAACTTATATAAGCTTTGATAATAAACAACATTCTTATATATCTTTTTGTTTTGGATTAGAATCCTCGAACGATGGTGTGTTACCGCTGGTGATCAGCCACGGAGCAACACCGGTATGCCGAAGCATATCCAACCGAAGAAAGGGTTACCAAGGCACATATCGTCCTAGCAAGGTATTATATCTTGTATAATACATAGCTCACACTGGACAGCCGCCACAGCCTCTTACGCAACCATCCAATCCATAAAAACAAATTTTAATCAAAGGAGTCAAATCAAACGACATCCTTAACAACATAACTCTACATTTCTCATATTTCAGAGTTATCTCAACAACCGATGGTGAAATAACTAGAACAATTAGTTATTCGCTAATCTCAACTCAAAGTTTCACTATATAGAGTAATTTGTAGCGAAATGTAAAAAAGTTTAACTATCCTGAACTTAGAATAGTAGAGAAACTGATATAATATAGTTCAAGGTCAATATCACTTGAATGATAAGTGAGGATATAAATTCTTGCACAACAGGATTCATAATAAACATCACTTGAACAATAAGTGAAGGTAGGGATACTTGCCTAGTATGCTTGAAAACCTGTCACTAAAACCCTGGTTTATAGCTTCTGGCTACTGACTCCGTCTAATACTTGACTGCACTCCTTGCTACTCGATTCTATAAATAAAAGGACAATCTTAATTGACAGAATCAAACTTAATCGACGTAACTATACGTCTTAACGTCTACCCAATCGTTTATAACTAATCATGGCATGTTAAAACTGTAACAGATAGCATACATTGTTAGTGTAGGTGCCCTAGAGGCAATACATTATTCTTTTATCTTTATGTCAGTTGATCATTCAATAAATTTATTTATTATGACCTTAATTACTGCGATATTTTGTTAGCATAATAAATGTCCTTAGAATCATGATACAAATTGTATAGTTTAAGTACATGACTTGAACTTGAGATTATATAATATATCATATTCTTAAAGGTCCCTAGTCGAGTATTATTATATAGGACAATAATAATACATAGATAGACTAGTATGTTGTTTGACAAGATAACCACATCTCATTGGTTATAAGTATGGGGATACTGAAGTCAATACATAGGTACATATGAGAGTACATGGTACTGGACAGACCCACAGTGAGATTCTTCATGTTTAATAAAGTCATAAGAAAGACTCACAGTGATAATGGTGTAACGATCCTTTGACTTGAAATCATTATATTTCTATACGAGGATTAATGTACTTTGACTACATTAAAAGTTACTTTTGATCGGGTGATGATAAAAGTGGACATCGGGTATATCATGAGTCGTATGAGAAATATGAATGATAGATAAAGGATTTAACCCTCCTATAATTAGGAGAGATATTATTGGCCTCTTGATTGAGTGAGATTATAAAAGCATGGCCATGCTCAAATAATGATTTGTTTCAATAATCTACTCATGCATCAAGTAAACCCAGATTAAATGTTGAAGAGGATGACTAAATACATGCCTCGAGTTTAATCTATAATATGTATGGTTAAAGGGATTATATTACACGAAAAAAACATTAATCACGAAAGGTTTTATCTAATCACGATTTAATTATTGTTTAATTGGGTAACAATGATGTATTACTAGATACCGCTCATTGTTTATAATTTTATTAGAGAATAAAATTATTGCCAATTAAATAATAGCCTATAGGGTCGCACAAATAGAGCACTTAATGGAATAGTTAATTTAAATTATGGATTTAAATTAATTGATGATTATTTGAATTTTATTATAATTAAGTAAGACTTAATTGAGATAATATAAATTCAAATTAAAAGGAATGTTTTTGCCCATAATAATTAAGTATGACTTAGTTATTAATTAAATAATAGAAATTCGTTTTTATTATTTAATCCAATACCTACTAGGGTTGGGCTTTGCTATTATGGGCCTTTTTAATCAGTCATTATAAATAGATAATGAGAGGTAAAAGAGGCTTGAACGTTTTTCAAGAAAACCCTAGCAGCAAAGAGAGGCAGAGGCAATTCAGATCGTCAAGAAGGAGGCTAGTACATCCATTCCGTAGTCAAGTTCGTGAGACGTTCTTGAAGGTGCTCGTGTGGATACCATAGAGGTGTTTCTCCGAGAGGTAGACACAAAGCGTGATAGCTAGGATCTCCGTTGAGTTCGTAAAAGTTAATCTCTTGAAAGGTATGATTCGTTATCTCCATAATCTGCCCATAATTATACATGGATCCTGTTTTTGGGTTTCGAATTTTTTGTTTTATTTACGTTTATCCGCTGCGTTTTATGCCTTCGGAACCCAACAATGGCATCAGAGCTACGTGTATAAGGGGCTGATTTGGTTACGTGTTTACTGTATTTTTACAAGTATGCATGTGTGATGAGTCTGCCATGATAACAGTTATGTTATATGAGTCTGCCATGATAACAGTTATGTTATATGAATGATATGATGAATCTGTTAATGATCTATATGATGATACTAGTATATTTAAGATCTGCCATAACTCATATGTATGCGATCTCTTAAAATATGTATACTGATACACGTTTTTGGTAACTGGGATATGGATCGTGTGTATACTGATACATGCTTCTGGAATAGTATTCTGATACATGTTTTTCTAGTATTCTGATACTTGATTTTGCAAAAATTTCCGCCATCGGGGGGCTCGCTGCCCCCCCGAACCCCCCCAGCGACCTCACCGCGTGGTTAGGGTTTCGTTTTTAATTTGTGCTTATGACATATGCTTTACTTATTTATTATTCTTGATTGGATCATGATAAGTGATAAATAGTATGTCATCTTTATATGATCTATCATGTTCTTTAATGGTTACTGAGCATGGTGCATAGTTATGGCCTTAAGACCTTAGTTGTAATGGTTTATTCTTTTGGTTTGTAATAAATACGACTTGCATGTCGTTTTCTATTTGTAGTTGTTTTATCTCGAATGTAACTCGAGTTCTTTTGTAAGTTCATTAGTATAATTCTTAATGTAACATCCTAGAAGGACAAGGGAAAGAGGAGGCATCCTATGGAGGCCAAGGAGACAATGGAAGCAATAGAGAAGACATATGTAATAGTTATTTTTACACCATAGATTGACCTTGATCTTTTCATTAGCCTGAAAAGATCACATAGGATTGGGCCATAACTATTGCACGTTTACTTTACGTACTTTTCATATGATGTATAAATAGTATGTGTAGAGTAGAAAAATGCATGTTTTAATTAGATTAATGATGTATGTATGTATTAGATACATCACCCATGCCATGCCTTTAAACAAGATAAAATCTGTAACGACTCAAGATTTAAAATTAACAAACGATCATGAGATTCTCGTGTTTATGAAACACGGAATAAAATACGAATTTTCTTTATTTCTGACATGGGGCGATTTTGTCAACAACGGGTTCATAGAACTTGTAAGGCTGTGGGTTTTAAGCGAGACCGATGTGACTCCTCCACTACCTGGAAATCAAACCATTGACGAGTATTGATTTGAAGTATTTTATTCAAGGAAAAATTGGGAATCTCTTTATGATGGGATCATGATCGTTCTAAATTAAAATCCCTAAGTAAAAATATTAAGTTTTAATCAGATGCTTTCCAATGAATGAACACTCATTAAATCCTAGATCGATAAGGGGAAGGGCTGTCAGTGGCAGGGGACTCCTATCTATCATGGTGAAATGCGACGAATATAAACGGTTATATTCGGACGTTGTATCATTGGGTCTAACTTAACTGAGTCATCATAATAAGGTGAATATAAACGGTTATATTCAACTATTATGAACTTAGAAGCATAGAGTTTGGTTAAAAATCTATTAGATAGATAAGATCAATTGTTGTTCACCAAATTATCCAAGAATTATATATGATATAATTGACAACTGTTGTCTACCTAAATAATCATGTTTTAAGGATACCAGTGGTTGACTTAGAACATGACGAAATATGGATCTTGGCTCACTAGAAAGATTTATGGGATATACTTTCCGAATTAATAGTTAGGGCTATTAATTTGATAAAAAAAAATAGTGGGAGATATATTACGAATATATCATAATCATATGAACATAAAATTTTAACTCAGACAATCTAATGTTTATTTTGCGCTTTTATTATTGTAGATACTGAGTAATGGCAAACAACACAAACACACTATCCGTACGTTCAGTCCTTGAGAAGGACAAGCTGACAGGAGGAAACAACTTCCTAGACTGGCAGAGGAATTTGAGGATTGTCCTCAGGCAGGAGCGCAAGCTTCATGTCATTGATATTCCTCCTCCAGGCCCCCTTCCTGAGGGTGCTACTGCTGATGAACGAGCAGCACGCACAAAGGATGAGAATGATGCAAATGATGTTGCATGTCTTATGTTGGCAACTATGAGTGCTGAGCTTCAAAGACAACATGTGCATATGGATGCATATACTATCAATGAGCACTTGCAAAGCATGTTTGCAAGCCAAACTCGTCAAGAAAGGTTCAACACGAGTAAGTCACTTTTTAATTGCAAACAAGGGGCGAGTGAACCAGTTGGCCCACATGTTCTGAAGATGATTGGTTACATTGAGTACCTTGAAACTTTGGGTTTCCCGATTGGTCCGGAAACTGGTATTGACCTAATCATGAATTCTTTGAACAACAAATTCACTCAGTTTGTTGTGAACTACAATATGAATGAATTTGACAAAACAACTACTGAATTGTTGCATATGTTGAGAACATATGAGACCAACATGAAGACAGCTGAACCTGCTCCCATACTGATGGTGGGAAATAAAGGTAAGGCCAAAGGGAAGGGAAAATGGAAGGGTAAGAAGAAGATTGGATCTGATTCTACAACCAAGCCAAAGTCAGGTCCCAAACAGGCTTTAAAGCCTAAAGGTGGTGTGGCCAAGGGTGAATGTCACTACTGTAAGAAAGATGGTCACTGGAAGAGAAACTGTCCAATTTACTTGGAGGATCTGAAGAAAAAGAAAGCAGTTCAGATTTCTGGATCAGGTATTTATGTTATAGAAGTCAATTTGTCTATTTCTACATCCTGGGTATTTGATACTGGATGTGCTTCTCACATTTGTATAAATGTGCAGGGCCTGCAGAGAAGTAGAACTCTGGCTAAGGGAGAAGTGGACCTAAGAGTAGGCAATAGAGCAAAAGTTGCTGCTTTAGCTGTAGGGACTTATTATTTATCTATGCCCTCTGGGCTTGTTTTAGAACTAGAAGACTGTTTTTACGTGCCTGCGATTCGCAGAAACATTATTTCTGTTTCTTGTTTGGACAAGAAAGGTTTTTCGTTTACAATAAAGAACAACAGTTGCTCTTTTGCTTTGAATGATTTAACCTATGGTGTTGCGTGTTTATTTAATGGTTTATATGTTCTTGATTTAGATAACCCTGTCTGTAATATAGAAAACAAACGACTTAAAATAAATGACTCAAATCAAACATACCTCTGGCATTGTCGTCTAGGCCACATAAATGAGAAACGCATATCCAAATTACATAAGGATGGATACTTGGATAAGTTTGATTTTGAATCATACCAAGAATGCGAATCTTGTTTGCTTGGTAAGATGACTAAAGCCCCTTTCACTGGTAAGGGTCAAAGGGCCACTAAACGTCTGGAGCTAATACATAGTGATGTATGTGGCCCAATGCGTGTAATGGCTAGAGGAGGCTACTACTACTTCATAACATTTACTGATGATTTCAGTAGATATGGATATGTATATCTTATGAAGAACAAATCCGATTCTTTTGAAAAATTTAAAGAATACAAGGTTGAAGTAGAGAAGCAAATTGGCGGAGATGCAAGTATTAAGATCTTACGATCCGATCGTGGGGGTGAATACTTAAGCATCGAATTTAGAGAGTATTTGAAAGAGTGTGGTATTGTATCGCAACTCACTCCGCCAGGAACACCTCAATGGAATGGAGTTTCAGAGAGGAGAAATCGCACCTTGTTGGACATGGTGCGATCGATGATGAGTCATGCAGATCTTCCAATTAGTTTCTGGGGTTACGCTCTAGAAACAGCGGCTTTCACACTTAACCGTGTTCCTACTAAGAAGGTTCAAAAGACTCCATATGAGATATGGAAAGAGAAACGGTCAGGCATGAACTTTATGAAAGTTTGGGGATGTAAGGCATTTGTGAAACGTCAAGAATCTGACAAGCTTGGACCTAAATCCGAAGAGTGCATTTTTGTAGGATACCCTAATGAAACAAAGGCGTATTATTTTTATAGTCCTTCTGAGCAGAAAGTGTTTATTGCTCGAGATGCTGTCTTCATGGAAAGAGATTTTGTTTCCAAAAGAAACAGTGGGAGAACTATAGATCTCGATGAAGATCGAGAACCGCAAAATAGCATTGAACCTGAAGTGGAACAAGAGCAGAATAATGATAATGCTCAACAAACACAGGTTGTTCGTAGATCTGGTAGATTTCGCCATGAGCCAGAGAGATATGGATTTCTCATGACTCAGTGTGGTGATTTGATGCTCATAGATGAAGATGAGCCTCTCACATACCAAGATGCTATGAACAGTCCAGACTCTAAGAGATGGCTTGAAGCCATGAAATCCGAGATAGATTCCATGTACGAAAACCAAGTATGGACTTTGGTTGATCCACCTGAAGGGGTAAAACCCATAGGGTGCAAATGGGTTTTTAAGAAGAAAAAGGGCATGGATGGAAATGTTCAGACCTATAAAGCTAGGCTGGTTGCAAAAGGTTTCAAACAAATTCATGGTATTGACTATGATGAAACTTTCTCACCAGTGGCTATGGTCAAGTCTATAAGGATTTTACTTGCCATTGCAGCATTCCATGATTATGAAATCTGGCAAATGGATGTCAAAACAGCCTTCCTTAATGGAAGCCTTGAAGAGGATGTGTACATGACACAACCTGAGGGTTTTGTCGATCCAAGGAATGCTGGCAAGGTATGTAAATTGCGTCGATCCATTTATGGATTGAAGCAATCCTCTAGGAGATGGAATATCCGTTTTGATGAAATAGTCATAGAGTATGGCTTTGTTCAAAACGAAGATGAACCGTGTGTTTACAAGAAGGTTAATGGGAGCTATGTGGCATTCATAGTACTATATGTTGATGATATACTACTAATGGGGAATGACATACCTTCTCTAAAGGCTGTTAAGACGTGGTTAGGGAGCAATTTCTCCATTAAAGACTTAGGAGAGGCATCCTACATTCTAGGAATGAGGATCTATAGAGAAAGATCTAGAAGGATGATCGGTCTAAGTCAGAGCACATACATTGATAAGGTTTTGCATCGTTTTGGAATGCAAAATGCAAAAAGGGGATATGTCCCTGTGTCTCAAGGGATAACGATCTCTAAGGACCAATGTCCGAAATCATTGGATGAGAAGGACCACATGAATAAAGTTCCATATGCTTCAGCAATTGGATCTATCATGTATGCAATGGTATGTACTCGCCCAGACGTCTCGTATGCTTTGAGCATGACGAGCAGATACCAGTCTAATCCGGGTGAAGGTCACTGGACGGCAGTTAAGAATATTCTTAAGTACCTGAAAAGAACTAAAGATTCATTCTTGGTGTATGGAGGAGAAGAGAAACTCGTTGTAAAAGGTTACACCGATGCAAGTTTCCAAACAGACAGAGATGATACTGTATCACAGTCTGGTTTTGTGTTTTGTCTAAACGAAGGTGCTGTAAGCTGGAAGAGTTCAAAGCAAGAAACAGTAGCTGATTCTACAATGGAGGCTGAGTACATTGCAGCTTGTGAAGCAGCTAAGGAGGCCGTTTGGATTCGAAAGTTCATTTCTGTTTTGGGAGTGGTTCCATCGATCGCAGATCCCATTGATCTATAATGCGATAATAATGGAGCCATTGCACAGGCTAAAGAACCTAGATCACACTCCCGGGCTAAACATATACTCAGGAGATTTCACCTTATTCGAGAGATTAATGAAAGGGGTGATATACACATATGTAAAGTGCACACAAATGATAACATTGCAGACCCACTGACCAAAGGCTTGTCGCAGCAGAAGCACGATGGTCACACTAGTTCCATGGGTATTAGATATATGGGTGATTGGCTCTAGTGCAAGTGGGAGATTGTTAGTGTAGGTGCCCTAGAGGCAATACATTATTCTTTTATCTTTATGTCAGTTGATCATTCAATAAATTTATTTATTATGACCTTAATTACTGCGATATTTTGTTAGCATAATAAATGTCCTTAGAATCATGATACAAATTGTATAGTTTAAGTACATGACTTGAACTTGAGATTATATAATATATCATATTCTTAAAGGTCCCTAGTCGAGTATTATTATATAGGACAATAATAATACATAGATAGACTAGTATGTTGTTTGACAAGATAACCACATCTCATTGGTTATAAGTATGGGGATACTGAAGTCAATACATAGGTACATATGAGAGTACATGGTACTGGACAGACCCACAGTGAGATTCTTCATGTTTAATAAAGTCATAAGAAAGACTCACAGTGATAATGGTGTAACGATCCTTTGACTTGAAATCATTATATTTCTATACGAGGATTAATATACTTTGACTACATTAAAAGTTACTTTTGATCGGGTGATGATAAAAGTGGACATCGGGTATATCATGAGTCGTATGAGAAATATGAATGATAGATAAAGGATTTAACCCTCCTATAATTAGGAGATATATTATTGGCCTCTTGATTGAGTGAGATTATAAAAGCATGGCCATGCTCAAATAATGATTTGTTTCAATAATCTACTCATGCATCAAGTAAACCCAGATTAAATGTTGAAGAGGATGACTAAATACATGCCTCGAGTTTAATCTATAATATGTATGGTTAAAGGGATTATATTACACGAAAAAAACATTAATCGCGAAAGGTTTTATCTAATCACGATTTAATTATTGTTTAATTGGGTAACAATGATGTATTACTAGATACCGCTCATTGTTTATAATTTTATTAGAGAATAAAATTATTGCCAATTAAATAATAGCCTATAGGGTCGCACAAATAGAGCACTTAATGGAATAGTTAATTTAAATTATGGATTTAAATTAATTGATGATTATTTGAATTTTATTATAATTAAGTAAGACTTAATTGAGATAATATAAATTCGAATTAAAAGGAATGTTTTTGCCCATAATAATTAAGTATGACTTAGTTATTAATTAAATAATAGAAATTCGTTTTTATTATTTAATCCAATACCTACTAGGGTTGGGCTTTGCTATTATGGGCCTTTTTAATCAGTCATTATAAATAGATAATGAGAGGTAAAAGAGGCTTGAACGTTTTTCAAGAAAACCCTAGCAGCAAAGAGAGGCAGAGGCAATTCAGATCGTCAAGAAGGAGGCTAGTACATCCATTCCGTAGTCAAGTTCGTGAGACGTTCTTGAAGGTGCTCGTGTGGATACCATAGAGGTGTTTCTCCGAGAGGTAGACACAAAGCGTGATAGCTAGGATCTCCGTTGAGTTCGTAAAAGTTAATCTCTTGAAAGGTATGATTCGTTATCTCCATAATCTGCCCATAATTATACATGGATCCTGTTTTTGGGTTTCGAATTTTTGTTTTATTTACGTTTATCCGCTGCGTTTTATGCCTTCGGAACCCAACATACATATCACATAGCACGTAATCATGTTATTCATATAACACCTAATCATATTTTTCATGTAACACATAAATCAGATAGTCAACAGATAGGTCTCAGAACGTTAAGAACAGAAATCAGGTCAATAACAGTGTGTAACGATTAAATACCGACTCAGAATGATATACAATTCAAATGACATTATATTACAAAAGAAATTAGGTCTTAAAAGTATATTTATTAAAAACATAATATTTTTCTGAGTCTGTACGCGTTCGTTTCGTATTAAACGGACGAACGGTTCATTTATTACGCATAAAATATGATTTAAATGTAAATAAATCAATTAATAATAACATTAATTGATTTATAAATACCAAAATATAATTTTTAAAAGCTTAAAAACAATATTTAGGATTTATTTGAATTAATTATAAATAATTATATTTTATTTAACTATTTATAAATAAAATTAATTGATTAAATGAATTAACCAATTAATTAAATCTATAAATAATCAATTAAAATAAATTATTAATAATTACAACAAATATGGATATTTGAAAATAATAAAATAAATAATATTTGGAATTTCAAATAATTAATTTTTTTTAGAATTATAAATAATAAGTAAATGATTTTTAAAATTAACATAAATAATTTTTTAAAATAAGAAAAAGAATTTTGATTTTTTTTAATCAGAATTTCAGAAACACAATTGAAATTGGGAATTAAGGTTTATGGGAATCAAAAGCGGGGCAAAATAAAAGGAAGCAGGTCGGAGATTCGGATCATCGGATCAGGATGAACTCCGGCCGGGTCTGGCAATTCCCATATTTTCCGGCAGGTTTTTCCGACGCCGGTGAGACCTGATTGAAGTATGATTTCATTTCGGTTTCAATCCAAAAACAATCCAAATCCATCCAGTAGCATAATCAAAACAACGACCGCAAAAATCGATGACTACTTCGTCGTTTCCGATCAAAAGCCGGAAACCTCACACCCATTACCGGCCAACGATCTCCATGAATCCTTAACCAAAAATAACCATACATGTCTCAAATCGTAGCTATTTAACTACACAACATGTTCGTTTAATCAATATTAACAACCTACTATCGAGTTAGCCGGAAAATCAATAAACAACAAGAACAAGGCGGCGATGAAACTTTCGCCGATTAGCATCGATTTGAACACAAAACTTATGTATCTATACATGAATCGATTGGTAAAGACACAAGCAAGCTATTACTGATATCAAACTCAACTGAAAATCATCACATAGCAATCATCCAATTTCAATTTATTAAAAAATCAAAAAATTTTGAAAAATCGATTCATTTCACCTTAAGCAAAACGGATTGTACGAATAGAAAACTGATGACTCAAGCTTCAATTCGGCTATTTGAACTCCAAAAACGGAGGAATCTATCACCCTCAAAAGATGGATTGATTCTTATAATTCAAGAACAAAACCCTAGCCCCCAAATTGAATTTCTGAATTTTTATTAATATTTATGAAAATTTTGAAAATATAAATAAATAAAATAAAGGAAATCTGGTATTTATATCGACAGAAAATAAACACTCAAAAATCAAATAAGGGTATTTTTATCTCGTAATTAAAATAATTAAGCCCCAAAATAATAATTATGGGGAATAATTTTAAAAGTAATAAAATATAAAATTTAGATAAAAATTTCCCAAAAATTGCGAACAAGTCAAAAATACAAAAATATTGGTTATTTGAAATACATATAATTTTATAAAAATAACAACACAAATTTTGTGGGCTTTGACGTCCCGGTGGGGTCCCGGTCCGTTGATTTTTGAAAAACAAAAATGATTCCTAAATTAACAGAAAATCCTGAAAACCGATAAAATACATTCAAACGCACATAAAACGTTATAAAACGAGTACCTCGATTAAGACGCTAATAAACACGCGTCCCGATTGCAGATCGATTCATGTAATTGCATTCCACACATATTAATGACTCGAAATTTTTTTTGGTCCGAACGAGAACACAAATAATAGTTACAACACATAATATTTATTCATTTAACATATAATTTCACATTATTTTCCCGGATATTGCATCCTTCCCCCTTGACAGGATTCTGTCATCAGAATCAGACTAGGAAAACAAGTGAGGATACTTCGATTGCATTTCGCTTTCCAACTCCCAGGTCGACTCCTCAACCTTGGGATTCCTCCACAAGACTCGCACTAAAGACATAGACTTATTCCTAAGCACTCCTTCTTTCTTATCTAAAATCTGCACTGGTCGCTCTACAAAAGATAAATCTGGATAAATCTCGATTGGCTCATATTCTATCACATGATTTGAATCAGGAAAATAATGCTTCAACATTGACACGTGTTAAGTGGCATTTATGACACTTTATTATGCTCTAATAAGCTTTGAATTGATGTATTTGTACTCAAGTTGTTAAGTGTTTTAATGTATTTTCTAGTGTTTTCACATTTCAGGCATTACCTAGGTAATCAGGTGAATTAGCATTGTTTTGGGGCTAATTTGGTGTCAAGGTGGTGTGAAATAAAAGCTCGTGGAAAGCCGGCTCGAAGCAACAAGACAAAGAAGAAATTTGAGTTTTTCCCAGAAGGACGGCGCGCCTGCGCTGGTCAAGCACGCGGCCACGCCAGGATTCCAGAAAGGCAGCGCCCGCGCTGTTCTAGCGCGCATCCGCGCCGGTGCAAAATTTAAGAATCCTGATTCTATTACGATTCTAATTGGGAGACTTCCAGATTGCATGGGGCTGCTATATATATTCAAATAAGGACGTTTTCAGAAGAGAGACGTACCAGAGCGCAAGGAGAGCCGTAAGAAGACCGTTTTAGCACGGATTTAACGAAGACGAAGAAGATATTGTTTTTAGTTGTGATCTTTGTCCTAAGTTATAACTTGGATGCTAGTTTTCTTACTTGTGAACCTTTACTCTTGTTTCGTACTTGGTTTTGTTATTTAAGTATAAAGACTACATTTATTATACCATGCTTTCATCGGAAGGCACGTTGATGATGAGTCCGATTATGGGCTAATCGTTATCATGGGGTTCTAGCGGATTTATTTATGGATTTCTTTAGTTAAATTATTTATATGCCTTAGTGTGTGGTGATTGTATAACCTAGTATTGGTTGTGCTTATTCGTCTTATAAGAGTCACAAACTTGTAAGATAGCGTGTTAATTCTTAATGAAGCGACAGTGAATTTAAGGATTTAGAACTTTCCATGCTAGCATAGGTTCATGTGTTATTGTTATGCATGATTCGTAGGTAATTTTACCCATCTTACTTGCCCTGTGTAATCATGTTAGATAACTTCTGCTTTAAACATTTATGTTGTCAAATTATTTTGACATATAGGGTCTCAATATAATTGGTGTCTATTCAACTTCTATCTCTTTTGTGGATGTCTGGTAGTATGTTATTCGTGCGACGAAAGTTGGTGTTTAGCAGTTTCGTGTTATCTGATTAGTGTCATCACCATTGCATGCTAAGATTAAGAACAATAAGGCTATTGAATGAAGTATTTAATGAAGTTAGAATCCCATGTTTGTCTCATATAATATACAATCCTCTTTACTCTCTTAGTTATAATCATTAGTTTAATTTGTAGTATAAACAACCCAAATTTGTGATCGTCTTAGCATTGGATAATAACCATATCAACGGTGCATAGGTGCATAAATTACAAAGTTAACCAACTCCAGTCTCTGTGGGAATGGACTAGAAAAGATTATATATTAATTGCGAACGCGTATACTTGCGTGAATTATTAGCGCGTGTTTATCCCTAACAAGTTTTTGGCGCCGCTGCCGGGGACTGCAGTGTTAACTTTTAGTTTTTGTGTTTGTCATCAGTGATCGTTAAAGTTCCTTAACTCGGACATTGTTACTTACATACTCTTTTTCTTGTTAAACGTCAGGTAATCTAGTGTTCGTTTATGCAAATGCGTTTACGAGTTCGTAGGAGAATTCTGGAAAAAGACGAGGAAGAAGTTGTATGAGATCGTAAGGAAGATTTTGAGGACGAAGAGAAAGTAGCTGAAGAAGAGAAAATTGAAGAACCACCTTTATTAGAAATGGAGGATCAAGCAGATAATTCTAAGGCTTTAATGGACTTCTCTAAGGCTAAGATCAATGACATTCAGTCAAGCATCATTAGGCCAGCCATCAAGGCTAACACTTTTGAGATCAAGTCGAGCAAGATTCAGATGATACAAAACTCAGTTCAGTTTGGGGGTAATCCTACTGAACACCCAAACATACACATCAGGGATTTCATCGAGATCTGTGACACTATCAAGTTTAACGATGTGTCTGAAGATGCCATTAAGCTGCGACTATTCCCATTCTCTTTGAAGGACAAAGCGAAGTATTGGTTACATTCTCTACCCAAATGGGAGAATCTTGCTCAAAAGTTTCTCACTAAATTCTTTCCTATGGCGAAGACTGCTGCAATCAGGAATGCTCTTACTCAGTTTGCTCAGCAAACTGGTGAATCTCTGTGTGAGGCTTGGGATCGATATAAGGATATGTTATGGAAGTGCCCATAACACGACATGCCTGATTGGATGATTATAAACTGTTTCTACAATGGTTTAGGTGCACACTCTAGACCTATGCTTGATGCAGCATCTGGTGGAGCCTTATGGGCTAAAAGCTATAATGAAGCTTATGAGTTGATTGAGCTAATGGCAGCCAATGAATACCAGAATCCTACGCAAAAAATGTTGCAAGGAAAGGTAGCAGGAATTCTAGAAGTGGATCAAGCCACTGATATAGTCGTTCAACTGCAAGCTTTAACGATGAAAGTGGACTTTTTGGCTAATTATGGAGTTAATCAGATTACTAGTGTTTGTGAACTTTATGCGGGAGCACGTGCAACTAAGCAGTGTGTTATTTCTAGTGAATCAGCTCAATTTGTGAGCATCTTTTAGAGATTACAATAACAAGCTCCATCCATTTACCATCCAAACAACTGCAATCATCCTAACTTCAGCTGGAGCAACAATCAGAATGCGGTGCAACAATCTTATCAGCCATATACAATAAGGCAGTACAACCCTCCTGGTTTTCAGCAACCGTAATATGTCCCGAAGCAACAACTTAAACTTCAAAAATTACCTCAAGCTAATGAAAAATCTGAATTGGAGGAGTTGAGACTCATGTGCAAGAGCCAAGCTGTCTCTGTCAAGACCTTGGAGAATCAAATTGGGCAAATTGCTAATGCATTACTAAATCATCAACCCGACATGCTTCCGAGCGACACTGAAGTGCTAGGCATGAAGGAAGCTCAAGAGCATGTTAAAGCAATCACATTGAGGTCTGGTAAGGTTGCGAACACTGAAGTAGCTAAAACTCCAATTTCTGAAGTGGAGGCTGATGAAGAAGAAGTGCAGAAGAAAGCTGAAGTGGAACCAAGGAAGACTACCGTTGAGCACAATCCTCCTAAGGGTAATACAGGGGAGAAACAGATCTATCCTCCACCTCATTTTCCTAAGAGGTTGTAGAAGAAGAAGCTGGATATGCAGTTTGTGAAGTTTCTGGAGGTGTTCAAGAAACTTCACATCAACATACCTTTCGATGAAGCTCTTGAGCAGATGCCTAGTTACGCGAAATTCATGAAAGGTATTCTCTCTAGGAAGGTGAAGCTTAATGACTTAGAGACCGTTGCTCTCACGGAGGAATGCAGTGATGTGCTGTAACAAATATTGCCTCCGAAGCTTAAAGATCCTGGAAGCTGTTGGATTTTAATCGCAGCGGGGGCATGGTAAAACACTTTTACACATATAAAGTCCAAATAAAAGCATATAAATCGTGGTAAAAACATAGGGATCGATTACTAACCTTTAATATGCGATCCAAAAGCAACGATCGGAGATCCTTAGCAGCTGCTCCTCAAACGTGAAGCACTCCACCGGTATCCACCAAGAAAACGACGTTAAGGAGGAGGAGGAGGTGGAGAGAATTTGTTTTTCTAAAACTTTTGGGTTTTTGGGTTCGAATAAAAATAGGGTCTATAATAGTATATTTATAGGCAAAATTTTCAGCTGAAATTTTCCCATAAATATTATTATTATTATCCCTGATTTTTCGACAGGTGTTTTCGATGCCGGTGAGCCCTGATTCAAGTACGATTTCATTTCGGTTTCAATCCAAAAACAATCAAACTCATCCAGTAGCATAATCAAAACAACGACCGCGAAAATCGACGACTACTTCATCATTTCCGATCAAAATCCGCCAACCTCAAACCCATTACTAACCAAAATCCCATCTCCATGAATCCTTAACCAAAAATAACAATACATGTCTCAAATCGTAGCTATTTAACTGCACAACATGTTCGTTTAATCAATATTAACAACCTACTATCGAGATAGCCGGAAAATCAATAAACAACAAGAATAAGGCGGCGATGAAACTTTCGCCGATTAGCATCGATGTAACACAAAACTTACGTATCTATACATGATCGATTGGTAAAGACACAAGCAAGATATTAATGATATCAAACTCAACTGAAAATCAGCACAAAATAATCATCCAATTTCAATCGATTATAAAATCAAAAATTTTGAAAAATCGATTCATTTCACCTTAAGAAAAATAGATTGCACGAACAGAAAACTGATGACTCAGGCTTCAATTCGGCTATTTGAACTCCAAAAATGGTGGAATCTATCACCCTCAAAAGATGGATTGATTCTTATAATTCAAGAACAAAACCCTAGCCCCCAAATTGAATTTTTGAATTTTTATTAATATTTATGAAAATTCTGAAAATATAAATAAACAAAATAAAGGTAATCTGCTATTTATATCGACAGAAAATAAACACTCAAAAATCAAATAAGGGTATTTTTATCTCGTAATTAAAATAATTAATCCCCAAAATAATAATTATGGGGAATAATTTTAAAAGTAATAAAATATAAAATTTATATCAAAATTTTTCAAAAATTGCGAATAACTCAAAAATACAAAAAATTGGGTATTTAAAATACATATTATCAAAATAATAATTATGCGCTTTGACGTCCCGGTGCGGTCCCGGTCCGTTGATTGGAAAATCCTAAATTAACAGAAAATCCCAAAAACCCATAAAATACATTCAAACGCACATAAACGAGATAAAACGAGTACCTCGATAAAGAGACTAATAAACACGCGTCCCGATTGCAGATCAATTCATGTAATTGCATTTTAAACAAATATTAATGACTCAAAAAAATTTCTGGTCCGCACGGGAACACAAATAACAGTTACAACACATAATATCATGACAACAATGAGTTTAAACTTCTAAAACACATATATTTATTCATTTAACATATAATATTCACATAATTTTCTCGGATATTACACGAAAAATTATTTAATGGCGGGACAGTTCCCCCCATTTTTTGGATGTGGCTAAATTCAAACGGCTTAAAAAGTCGGTTGAAATTATTACTAAATTCCACCGCAGGCGGTTGTATTAAGTCGTGTAAGTAAAACATTCTTGTTGACCACGAGTTCAACTGATATCATTTGAATTTAGGCCGGTTGAATTTATTCTGTTGAATTTAACCTTGTTTTCTTATAGTGTAGTATCATTTCCTGCAATTCACTTTTTATAATGTCTCACACTTGTACTTTTTTTTTGTTATCATTTTTGCTTCTTAAAAGTATCTTATTACTTATTCGCGATAACTTGCATTACAGAATACTAGCCCATATTATAAATTTTGCTTCTTGAAAGTTTTCTGAGATAGGGGAAAATCTTATTGTAGCAGCAGTAGCACCTACAAGGAGAATGGTAAGGAGAGGAGCAATATTGAATTGTGCAAGGTTTTAGCCCGTCAAAACCACTATCAACAATGATTAATTTCAATCCATGCAATAGAAGAAAAGTGTATTCCTTGCAGAGTTTCGATGGGTGGACTAATCATAGAATACTAGCAAAAAAATTGTTTTTTCTGAAATTACCTTTCGAAAATTACTATTAATGTACGTCATTACACTTGTAAAAATTAGTTATAAAGTTGGATTGTGTTTGTTGATGATTTTGATTATTAACAAATTATGTAATGGGCAATGGTTTTTTTAATGCTATATTATCTTTTTTTAAATAAAGTGTTAACATAGCCCTTAAAAATGTAGACAATAATATAAATGGTCAATATTATTGTGTTGGTAAAACTTTAAAAAGTGTAGGTAAAGTTTAAAAAATTGTAGGAATAAGCCCTTTGGTAACACTAATTCTCTTTTAAAAAAACTATAATGGTATGACTATAGGTCTATGGTCACACTATTACAGATGTGACCATAAACTGGAAAGTGTACCATAGACCCTTTATGGGCGTAGTTTGGACAACGTAGCTTAAAAATAAAAAGTGTAGTTCATGCGTCTTGATGAATAATATATCTGTTTGAAACCGTCTTCAATGTTGAAGTTTTCGAAATTTTAAACATAATTGATTATTAATATTTTAGTGCAACCTAGTTAGTGAATCATTATAAATTGTAAGTGCTTCTTAACTTTTTTATTATTTTATTGTGAATAGGAGAAATGAATGGAAATGTTTCCATCTATTGTGTCAGGTCTCGAGTGTTGGATGTATTCAATAATTGAAAATTTATGTATGAAGCTGATGTCTCTGAGTGACACTCCAAAAAATTTATCCACGGATCTTATTCTTACTAACGTATTTAGAAGGCTTGTAGGAGACACCATGACATATAGAAATGCTTTTTTCTAGTCTCATCAAACAAGTGGATGTCTCACCAAAGAAGTCATTCCAGGTGGCAGATTTTTGAAATTCCATGTATCAGTTGAAATATAATTATGATATTACTTATATACAATAAAAAATTATTACTGCACAATACATTTGAAAAATGCCTTTGATTTTTCTATATTGACGTCGTCACTTTTCATGTCTGGTACAATATTTTAGTTACAATTTTATTTTTAATTCAAATCACACCACTTTTTACCTACTGAAATTTCATGAATATATTTACGTGTTGAGGTAATATTCAGTGATTCATGTAAACACGTGTTGTCACTTTATCTTAGAATGTGTTGAGCATTGTAATGAAATTAATATTTTAATATGTTTACCTATATTGATATTAAAATAATCATTTAAATAATTTAAATGATATGCTTTCTAAAATTAAAAAAACTATTGTTCTAATTTAGAATCCCAAAGTTTGTAGTGCATTCACTTCTAATCATATTTTGGATTTTAAGTTTCTAGTGTTAGCATATATATGTGGACCAATTTACTTTACTTACTCTTATCAAACCTTATAATCATAGTTTTTAAGTTAATTCTTTATCTTATGGTGAAGAAAAAGTTAATTGAATTAGTTTTTATTTGATGCATATCATGACTAAATGCACAACTAATCAAGTGACCCTTCATTCCAAATTTCCATTTACTAAATAATAATCAAATTTTATGATACCATTTTTTATTCTAAGAAAAATGCACAACTATATGGTACTTCTGGTATATCTATTGTGTCTTCTCTTGTTCCATTTTAAAATAAAATATCTTTGTTATATGAAGGAAAACAATGTATCTTGTTATGTGAAGGAGTTGAATAAGGTGTTGATTACTGCATTTAAGAGAAAAAAGAGGAGGAAACTCTTGATTTTTCATTGCATGGTCCTTTTTTTTTTTGAAAACTTGTAATAAAATCCAATCACATAAAAAATTTACCCACAATCTCAACCATATTTCCTTCAAAAATTTAATTTTCAACCATGATTTACTATTTTATTTAGAAAAGCTATTAACCTATAAAAACTTCCAACCAAATAACATTGTACAATGTGGATTTTCAGGTTACCAAATCCCTATAAATTCTAGAAATTTCATCCTTGTCCATAAAATATAATTTTGTACTTATTTTTAAAATTATCCATTAGAAAACCTTGTATGGAGATATTTAATTGTTTAAGAGATAGTGAGATTTTAGTGCGAGTAAGACAAATACTAATAATTCATAATTGACTCAAAATTAAAAAAAAACATTATTAGTATTAGTAATAGTAGTTATGATTAATAATACAACCTTAGTTTACACAATTTGGTTGGAGTATGTTCTTGCATTAGCATCAGTATTTAGTTATATTGTTAGAAAATTAGGATTTTAGAGCTTAATTTAATTATGTTCTTGATGTTAATCCTAAAATCTAATGATTGAAAATTGTTCAATGATATTTGAACTTAAATTTTCATGTATGGTTTTAAGAATTTTCTTAATGAAATCCATAGGAAATGAGAGTTGAAAGTAGGTTGGAAAAGCTTGGAAAAGTTTGAGAATGTTTGTCCCACATTGAAATAAATAAAGGAGGGTGTGTGCTTTATATGGTATTACCCACATGAGTAGTATACAATTACTAAGGTGTGTTATGGTCCATTGTGTTGTTGTGCGCTTCACGCGCACACACACACACGCGCGCCGCCGCCCCGCCACGCCACGCACCGGACCGGACCGGGTCGGATCGAACGGCGATTTGGGCGAATGTCTCGGCGTCTCGCGTACGCGAGGCGACCTAGGTGAGGATTTTATTTATTTGAGAATTATTTTAATTCGAATTTATTTATCGGTGACTGGATTATTGGGCTTGGTACTGAAATAGGCTAAGTCACTTTGTTAGTGGGCTTAGTCTAAATACATTGAACCTGCAAATAATCTGATCTGTAACAAGTTCTGATATCAGAATCAGAACTTAAGAACTGATGAATAAAATCAGAACTTAACAAGTTCTGATATCAGAATCAAAACTTAAGTATTGATGAATCAAATCAGAACTTAACTTAAGTTCTGATAATAATGTGGGTGTTAATGTGAAAAGCTGTTACAAATAATTTAAATTCAAAATCTGATCAGTTTTGATTTTTTCATTAATGAAGCAGTTTAATTCAGACATTAAGTGTGTTGACAGTTTCATTTTTCCTCTCCTATAAATAGAGGCTAAACTGAATGTATAAGATATATACACTACATTCTCTTCTCTTCTCTTCAACCTCTCTGCATTTCTCTCCCAAAAGTCCTGAAGTGCTGATATTTTCCGGCGACTGAGGTGCTGGTCGAAGTGGAGCTTTTGTTGCTGCTGTTAACATAAACTCCGAGCTGTTTTATCCTGGTGAAGATATTGTGCGCATCCCAAACGCAGCAGGTAGGGGCAATATTCTCTTCAAGAGTAGCCAGGACTTCGAGCAAGGCCTGGTGACTCAGCTGTGATCATTTTTCTTGGCATTTTGTATCTGTGAACCTTTATTTCAGTCACTGTTAAAAGCTATGGTTTCGGGTACATCTTTCTTTCTCTCCTCGTTATTTCAGTTACTGATTTTGTTTACCCGCATGCTTTATTTTGTTAACTGTGGTCTTGGCCTAAACTTGCTAAATTCTTTATACACTTGCTTCTATGTTGCTATATTTGTTAGTGAGATTTACAACATATATTCCATTAGAGTAACACATCATGATATTTAATGGGACTGTTATTTACTGAAATCCTTTTTACAAAAGTGTGAAAAGATCAAATTATCCTTCCATTCATTTTTTCACCGATCTTATTATGAATGATGAGGGACAATTTTGTCATTTGAATTTTATTTTGCTCTAAAAAAATGTGGCTGTGGAAATAAAATTCCGTATTTAAATGTGTTTGATTTGAGAGGAAATATTAAATATAGAATATAACTATTTAATTCCCAAATCATACATAGTATTTATATTCTAATATTGACTTAGTAAAAATTTCCATCCTTACTTAAATCCTAATTATTTGATCAAAACTCCCTCATTCATTTTTTTAAAAATTTACTTGAACAAATATGAGGATATTATTTTTAGAAAGTAATTTATAACCAAAATTTTGCAGTTGTCATATCCTATTTGTAGTGATTTTACTAATTTATGTACACTTTAGTAATATGGTATATATTGGTATCCTAAATTATTTTAAACTAAATTTACTGCATGTATGAGCCTATATGGGCTTACAAGGTCTTGCACATAATTATTTCTTACACTTAATTATTGAATAATTCATAATATAACAAAAATATTTTATAAGTTAAGTTTATGAATGAATTTATAAGGCCTTACACTTAAATATTGTTTGGTTTAAAACTTTCTTATGGTTTAAATTTTTTTGACCCACCCTACCCAACTTTAAGTATTTCTTTTTGGGAAAAATAAAAATATACCTCCAGACTTCTATTAATGGAAGCAGGCTTCTCCTATTCTTCATATATCTTTCTCCTATTTTTCCTATCTCTTTCCTCTTCTTCATATGGCTATCCCTTCCCTATAGCTCCTATTATTAAAAAAAATATTATTGCACTCTACATTTTGAGAAATGCCTATGATTTATGACTTTTTTATATTGACCTCATCACTTTTCATGTCTAGTACAATATTTTGGTTACAATTTAATTTTTAATTCAAGTCTCACCACCTTGTAGGTGTTGAGTTTTAATGTCATACTCTACATAAATACTAGGTTAACAATTGATTTGGGGGAGAATAATGTGTTCAATGGTAGAAGTACATGTTGCCACTTTACCAAAGAATGTGTTGGTCAATGTGTTTAACAATCTTAAACAGTGATAATACATGTTACTAATACAGAGCAACCAAGATGTCTTGACAAAAGAATTGCAGACTAAGAAGTTTGATAAAATGAGGGATTTGCTTGGGTCAAGAAGGTGCATCAAAATGTTTAAATTTAAGGGGAGTTTGTTGGACTTTTTAATCTAAACATTCAAATTATTTAAATAAATATACGTTATTTATGTTTAAATGAGCACTTAGACTAGGTTATGTAGTGGTAGTTGTAATGGACAAGTGTTAGTAGTTAGTTTTTAGTTGCTGATTTTATTGCACCACCTTTATTACTTTTTTACTTAACTTTTGTAATTGTTCTGATTTCAATAAATTTTAGTACATATTTACTTTTTAGTTTAAAGACTTAAACACGTATATAGTACTCTACCTATTATATAAGTAGAGAAAAAAAGGAAGAAAAATCTTGATTTTCATTGCATAATCCTTATTTTTGAAAGTTTCTAAACCAAATCCAATCCCATAGAAAGTTTATATGTAACCTTGCCATATTTTCTCCAAACTAATAATAAAATAAACAATTTTCTACCACTATTTCTTAGAATTACAATCATGGTTAGCTGTTAAGAAATATGGGGTTAGAGTTTGGAGACTTGAAAATAAGCATTAATCTTTTAGTTTCGAAATCTAGGAAGGTATAAAAATTTCTAACCAATAACGGTGTGCTTAATTTTAATTTTAGATTAAATTTTGAGGAGCACAATGTGAATTGTCAGCTTGATTTCAACCACTTTTCATAAAAGTATTTTGTTTTACTTATTGTCTAAATTATCCACTAGAAAACATTTCATAAAGAAATTTAATTATTTGGGAGATATCGACCGTTTATTAAAAGTAAGGACAATGGTGATAATTTATACTTTAATTCATTTTTAAAAACATTATCACTAATTATTTGTATTAGTAGTGATAATAGTTTTGATTAATATAACCTTATATTTACACACTTTGTAAAAAACCTATTGTGGAGTGCTCAAGTTTGAACTCCATTCAATTTTTATCATATTGTCGATTTTAAATTTTTAGTTCTAGCATATGTGTGTAGTGTATGTAGGATCAATTTACATTACTTATTCTTATTAAAACTTGTTATCATAATTTTTAAGATAATTATTTACCTTCCAGCGAAGAAACACTCAATTAAATTAGTTTCTACTTAATAATCATGACTGATTGCACAACTATTCAACCAACTTGTAAACCAACTTGGGGACCGTTCATTCCAAATTTTCATTTAATAAATGGTAACTAAATATTGTGATACATGTTTTGATTCAAAAAAAGCACAACTATTTGGTAGTTCTTGTATATCTATAATGTCTTCAGTCATTCTATTTTCAAACAATGTATCTTGTTATTTGAAGAAATATAATGTAAATTATTATTTGAACAGAGTTTATTAAAGGGTTGTTCATTGTATTTATGAGAAAAAAGGAAGGAATATTTTGATTTTTATTGCATGATCCATATTTTTGAAAGCTTGTAATCATAGTCTAATCCAATAAAATATTCACATTTTTGGAAATCTCGAAATATTTTCACATTTTTGGATGTAAATGCTTTGTACTCAGAACACATCCTGAAATGCTCGGAAACTTTGACAGGAAAACTAATGAGGGGATTTTTGTTCGATATCCATCTTCTAAAGCCTATAAAGTCTTCAATCTAAGAACAAAAAATATTGTTGAATCTATCCATATTTCCTATGATGACAAGAAGATTCGTGGATTTGAAGAGAACACTCATGAAAAACTTATGTTTGAAAATAAAAGACCAAGTCAGGAAATAACTGAAATCCTGATGACTATCAAATCCTGACGATATGTCAAATCCTGATGATGTATCAAATTCTGACGATATTGATCCTGATCTAGAGTTCGTAACTGAAAATACACATGTTGAGGGGAGCAACATGAACACTCAAACAGTCATAACTCCAGTGAATGAAAACGTGATGATTCTGATGGATCAAAAAATACTAAATCAACTGGAAATTCTTCAAGTTCAACAATTGATAGTTCACCAGGAGGGGATCATTAAACTGAGCATCAAGATCAATTTGGTGAACAGTCCACAAATGGAAGCTCTACTCAATCAGGAACTGAGAGCAGTGACATGTGGGGAGCTTTACATGATAATTATTTTAGTGATGCTTCTAATACAGGGGAAGCATCAAGAAATGGGACTGAACTACTAAGAGTAATAAAATGGAAAAAGATCATACACCTGATCTTATTATTGGAGATCATGATGTTGGTGTTCAAACAAGGAGTGCAACGGAGCATTAATGCCTTTATCATAATTATCTTTCTAAGGAGGAGCCAAAGAAAGTTGAAGATGCACTCAAAGATGCTGATTGGATTACAGCCATGTAGGAAGAGTTAAATGAATTTTAAAGAAAGTAAGCGTGGAAGCTTGTTCCAAGAACAAATAACAAGTCAGTAATTGGAAAAAAGTGGGTTTTGAGGAAAAAACAGATTCAGATGGCACCATTATCAGGAATAGAGCTAGACTTCTTGTAAAAGGATATTCACAACTAAAGGCATTGACTATGATGAAACATTTTCTCATGTGGCAAGACTGGAAGCTATCAGAAAGAAATGTAAGATCTTTCAGATGGATGTTAAAAGTGTTTTTTGAAAGGAGAGTTAGAAGATGAGGTATATGTTGAGCAACCACCTGGTTTCTGATAAAGCTTTGTATTGACTCAAACAAGCACCAAGGGCATGGTATGAAACACTTGAAAAAATTCTGATTAAAAGTGGTTTCAAAAGAGGTACAATTAATAAAACCTTAACTTACATTAATAAGGGTAAAGATCTGCATTTGGTGCAAATTTATGTTGATGTTATCATATTTGGGTCAACTAACAACAAGTTGTGCAAGAAATTTTCTGATCTTGTGAAGTCAAGGTATCAAATGAGTATGATGGGGGAATTGAGTTAATTTCTTGGATTGCAAGTCATACAGACTGATGAGGGTATTTTCATAAATCAGTCTATGTATACAAAAAATCTATAGACTAGATTCAATATGCAAGAAAGTACAATTGCTACAACTCCAATGGACACAGCTACTAAGTTAGATCCTGCTCAAGGTAATGAGATTGACATCACTGTTTACATAGGTATGATTCGCTCATTACTGTATCGAACTTCATGTAGACCATATATTATGTATGCAACTTGTTCGTATTCAAGATTTCACGCCAAGCCTAGAGAACCTCATTTGGTTGTTGTAAAGAGAATTCTGAGACATTTAAAGGGGCTCAATCTCTTGGTTTGTGGTATACAAAAGAATCAGACTTTAGTCTGATTAGTTTTTCAGATGTTGATTTTGCAGGATAAAAATTGGCAGAAAGAGTACCTCGGGTGGGTGTCAGTATTGGGCGGAAGACTTGTTATATGGCAAAACAAGAAACGGAATTCCATCCCTACATCTACAGCTAAAGCTGAATATATTGTTGCAGGCAACTGCTGTGCTCAGATTCTTTGGATAAGAAATCAGTTTTTGGACTATGGATTATCTTATTCAAAAATACCTATCTAGTGTGATAATCAAAATTCCATAGCTATGACAGGGAATCCAGTGTAACATTCTCTCACAAGACATATTAGTATCAGATATCACTTTATTAGGAAATATGTCATGGAAGGAAAAATTGAGCTTCATTTTATTCCAACTGATCAACAAGTAGTTGACATCATCACCGGGACATTACCAGAAGCAACTTTTGCAAAACTAATACATGAACTTGGAATGATTAGCTATGAGAAAAAATGACCTTTCAAATCCTGATTATACTAGTCAAATCCTTACACACCATGTCCTGACATGATGAGTCAAATCCTGACAAGGACAATCAAATCCTGATTAGGTATGCCAAATCCTGACTAGATGAGATAATCAAATCCTGATATGATTCAAATACTGATTGTCAATATTTTATGCTTGTGTACAATTATTTTTCTTAATTTATATTTTATTTAATTCAGTATATTTGAGAGTAATTTTTGTGCTTAATAAGTGAGTCCTTTCTAATTCAAAATAATGTGTTAAGGTAATTGCTAGTTAATAGGTGTAATAACACACAATTATCCGATAATAGTCATGCAACATTAACTAGTTTAACACATTATCTGGTCCACTAATAACGCCATCCAATTACATGTTGCCATGTGTGTAAGTTGTCATACTGTATTGCTATAACTCTATAAATTTTTAATAAAACTACTCATATGCACAATATACACAATACACACAAATTGTTTACTTTCTTCTTTCTCTCTACAAAGTTTTTGAACTCAATTTTTCTCCGTGAAGTACAAATTCTCAAATATGGAAAATATTGATTATGTTTCAAAGCTTGTCTCTACCAAGTACACTCTCCATGATCGTACTTTTGCTGTAAATAATTTCAAAGCACCTTTGTCTCATACTGAAATTCATCGTGATTTTCATATAGTTCAAGGTTTTCTTGAACAAAGTCACATTGGATATGCTTTAACATCTCCATCAAAAGTGTGGTTTAGACAGATTATGCACATTTGGACTACTGCAAATATTGATTATGATAAGGGAACTATCATCTTCACTCATGATGATAAAGAGTATGAGATCACAGCTGAAGTGGTGGAAAATGTTTTGGGTCTTTTACTTTTGAGTGATAAAACTGCAGTTATAACTTTTACAAACACATTATTTAATTTTTTCAGGAATATATGACACAATACAAAATTCGCAATGGCTAGGGAGATGTTCAAGACTAGGCTGAGAAAAGAGTGGAATTTCTATTTTGATTGTATCTGCCATGCCTTTCTGAATAAGGTATCAAATTTTGATGCATTGCCTTTGGTTTCTCTGCAAATTAGGTATTCTTTGATAAATGGTAATGTCTTTGATTATGGCAATACTATCCTTCAATTCCCAATAGCTAGGTTAAGTGACAAAGATGATGTCATAGGCTATATAAGGTTTTTGTAATTGATCTTTACTTATCTGATGCCTGATGTATCTTTTAATGATGATGAGTTAATTTCAATTTTCCAAATAACCTCAAAATCCATGAATGATTTGGTCAAAAGAAAGGATAAGGTTATTGGCAGGATTGTTCTACTCAGTATCAAATCCTGATACTATGGGTAAAACACATCACACTATGTTCCTAACCCAAGTATCCAAGTTTCCAAATACTCTACCAAACACATAGCACCTCTGATTCTTCCTAAAAAAATCAGTTGTAAAATCAACACAACCTGCTAAAACTGAGGTGTCAGGAAGACAATCAGTTTTAAGGGTTGTTTCATCTTCACCGAAAACACAGGAGGTACAAGGTGGAGAAAGGAAATTGTTTGGCTCTAACAAGCATACTCCATCAGGTTCTAGGGCTAGACAGGCTATTGCTGAGAAGAAGAAAAAGAAAGCTATGGTTGGAAGAGGTGTTTTTGCTGAAGCATAAGATAATGACATTGATTAAGGTCCTATTATTTTCAAGATAAATGTTAAACCAGTGGAGGTTACTGGTGTTGTTGAAGAGAATGAACAGGCAGATGTTGGAGATGCTGCTTCAAAGAAAAAGAAAAAGTTGGTAAAGCTGGATGACAAGCTTCATGCCAACCAAGACATAGTTAGGATACAGACAACACTACATGCTACTCCTGACCAATCAACTCTATATCCAGACAGTACTACAACACCACTTCTTGCTGTAGTGATTCCAATTCCTGACCATTCATCAATTCCTGATTCACCTCTAGCCAGATTCATTGAAGTATCAGCTGAGAGGATGTGTGAGATAGCCAAGGAAGTTGGCATTGATAAATTTTGCAAGAGAAAGGCCGAATATATAGCAGTATTCATGAGAAAGAAATCCAAGATGCAATCTCCATAAAAAGAGAACAACACACAAGAGCCAATTTAAGTGAAAGTGCAGATGTTAAGGCTCAAGTCCCACAAGAACAACTTTCTCAAAGTGAGAGTGCAGACATTTCAATTCAAAGGACAATTTCTGACATTTTCTCAAGGTTGTCATAATTCCGTGGAGGCTGACATAGAAGATCATGTTCAACCGAAGGAAGCTCATCAAGAGCATCCGGCACTACTAGATGCACTTATCAATGAACCTATCTTTTAGGGAAGCCCACAAGAAACTTCAACTTAAAGGGTTGAAGCAGCTTCACAACCTCCAGTCACACAAGAACCATCAATTCAAAGTATTGATGCAGACAAACTTGCAAATCCTGATATATGGTTAAATATTGACGAGCTGTTCCTGATTCTGATGAAGCAAATCCTGAACATCAAATCCCGATCCTGATGTTGAACTAGTTTCTATTATGAACAATACTTGAGTTATTTTGGTGACTCCAATCAATTCTCTACCATTGGATTCAAACATTAAAGGTACAACTTTTACTACATCATCTAATTCATATGTTAGTATGATTATAAATAGAACTTTGCATGAGGATAACCCTATTTATATGAATGCAGACCACTCTTCTTTGCAACCTCTTATTTTTCATTTGAAAGTAATGTGAGAAAAGATTTAGTCACAAATAGAATTTCTGAAAGGCAAACTCCTAAACTGGAAAAAGGAGAGGTATAATTGAGTGAAAATAATGAGCAAGATCTTACTATTAAAAGTAATATATATGTGAGAAGTGATGAGATCACTTCAAAAGATTATAGAGACTTAGGTGTTACTAGTTCTTTTATTCAGGTTCATCACATGATACTGGTAATCCTGATCTTAAACTTAAAGGCAAAGTTGATTATCCAGTTCCTAATCTTCCTGATGTTTCTGAAGCCTACATCAATGATTGTGATTATGATGGTGATAATCCTGATGAAGCACAGTTTAAAGCTTCTAAATATTCTAATTTTTGGATCTTCATCTGGCATGCTGCTTTTAATTCTCAAAGGACACATATAAGTGGAATCATTTATGGAGGCTGGAAAATGAGAGGATTTCTTTGGATGTTGTTCACACTCTAGTGGATCATGCTGTAAACTCCATTGCCAATCCTGAGTTAAAGAATGTTGTCAAAGCTATAACTGTACTAGGTTAAAGGGATGCATTCTTCTATATCTTCTCTCAAATACTCTAATATGGATTTAAAAGAAGAAGTTTCCGACCTTTTTGTGACCATCAAAGGTACAAATAAGCACAATGGCTTAATGAAAAGGATGTTACGTGTGAAATCGAATCAAGATTTGAAAAAAGAGAGGCTAGCTGCCATTGAATCTAATAAAGAAGCTACAAATCACAAATTGAATGCCATTTTCTCCTTATTACAGAGTCTTGATGCCATAAAGGAGGAGATGGCAGCTGAGATAAAATTTGCACCTGGATCAGTATTGAGGAAAGATGATGCCAATCCAGATAATAATGGTGGAAATCAAGGCACGGGGACCTCTGATGCTGTGTTGGTACAATCCAGGACTATTATTCAAACTCAAACTCAAACCACACAGTCAACTCATGTCACGAAAGATGGTGCAAGGGCTTTTATAACTTAAATAGTGAATCACTCTCATCTACTGCTGGAAAAGAAAAATGTATCTGGAATTCCTGATGAAGATGAAGCGATCATTGATATTCTTGATGTTGCTCAGAGATTTTACAGGACCTAACAAATAAAGGCTGGTGATGTTATAACTTCCTACCACAAGGATAAAAGAGTTGAGGAGTTTTATGACAGGAAATATCTCTTTCATTTGGATGAAGAATTTCCTGACATGTCTCATTAAGAAATGTTTAAACAATAGGAGGAAATTTCCAGTCAATTGCAAGCTGGAACTCTCAGTCCATCTAGAGGAAGGGGAAGAACTAAATGATCTCGGAGTGTTAGAAGAGTTGGAAGAGGAAAAACTCCCTGGAATCATCAGGAATATATTATTCCATCTAAAAGAAGAACAATATCAAGTAGGTCAGGATTGAAGAAATTCAAGAGACATCCCAGTCACAGGCTCCAAAAATGTTCATTAACCCGTTATTCTCAATCCTATACCAAGACCGAGGGAGTTAACAAATCTTAATTTGTATAGAGAAGAAGTTCATGAAGAACTTGAGATTCAGCTATCTAGAAGACCAATGCAACTTCAAATAAAAGCAGCTCCAGTTAACACAAGATCAAATCTTGACACAGGAAATCCTGACACTGTCAATCCTGATAGTTCAGTTCCTGATCCTGACAGATGGTCAAAACGTGATGTTGTTAAAGATAAAGAAGAAGCAGTCTTGGAGAATTTAAATCTTCAAATCTTATTTGTTTATGTTGACTCTCAAAATGCTAAAGTTGATGCAGGAGGAAAGAAGAGAAGAAGAAAAGATCAGGATAACAGTTAACACAGCAAATCAAGAATTCAGAAACATGATGTGGAGGTTTGTTCTTCAAAGATGGATAGTTACATATTCTAAAGAACTTGCAAAGAGGGAAAGAAAAAGACTTACTTTCCTAAAAGGCTAGACTATAAGTGGAAGAAGATTGATGAAGTGAAGTGTACAGGAAGTCTAAATTTTGTTTCTGGAGGAATAAGGGAGGAAAGACTAGCTCAACCTACAATGGACAACAGACAAAATATAGCTTCATGGTTAAGACAAGCTGAAGCTCGAAGGCTGTCAGGACCACACACTATAAGAAAAATTTCAGTAAACATCACAGATTATACATTGGTTACAAATGACACTGATGTTAAAAGATTTAATAACATTACCCGCATTTATTTGATGTCTTTGTTGTTTCAAGACATCGTTAATTTTAGAACCAATTTCATAAATTACCTAAAAAATTCAACCCGCTCCCGCTTTAATATATTTCACATCTTAATCAATTTTCCCCTTTTATTCAAAATTTCCTCCCCTACCTTGGCCAATATTTTTTATTTCCACGTCTTCCTTCTTCCAGCCAATAAGCTAATATATTAAAAAAAGAAAATTACACTCTCTCACTCACATCTCTCTCTTTCTCTGCCTTTCGAGATCGATGTTGTGCTCACTTCCACTCAACTGGGCCCTCTATCTCGACTCTGTGCTCGCCTCTCACCTCTACTCATCTCACATCTTTTTGTCCCGGTCTCCTGTCTCCATTCTGGACTCTCTACTCTCCATCTCAAAATTGGTAAGAAGATAAGCTTGGTAAGGTTAGCTTGTTAGAAACTCGGATCGGTAAGCTTGATTATAACTCATCATATGTACATGAAGTTTTAATCGATTTACAAACTTTGTTAATTGGGGCTTTTTAATCAAAATCCAAATTTTATAAATTTGAGTTTTTTATATTAAAACCCTAATTTATTTCTATGAACTGAGTATAGTGTTTTTAATTTAATTCATTATATTTTGAAGTTACTAATTCATTTGAATTTTTTATATACAGGACCTTTATGGCATGCGGTTGTAGATTCAAATATTTAGGTATGGATTTAATTTAAATATTTGTAATATTTGTGGACTAAATTTTGAATTGGGTTGTACCATACGTGTTTATGCCTATGTGTTTGTACGTTGTCATTTAAATGTACTATAACTCTTATTAGTTATCTAGGCTCTGTTACTTATAAGTTATGTGATGTATGCTCTGTTTAATATTAGTAACTTTAAATATTTTAAGATGTTAAATGATGAGGTGTATATTTGTATTAATGTTCTCGTAATTAGTTGTATTAGGATGTGACTGATTGTATATGTTGTTATGTGTAGTAATGTATTGTCAAATCCTAAGAATCATCCCACCTCCTGTCATCATAATTTATTGTCATAAATTCTCCAACATCTACACATTTTTTCAATTTTCTTGCTACTGGTTTTTTAACCTCTTCTTTTAAATCTTTTGCTTTTAAATCTTCCAGTGTTGCTTCATATCGATAATATGTATATTTTGTTCAGGAATTTACGGAACTCTTGAGCTTAGAGACAGAGGATCAGAGTATGTTCCAATATGTGTTTCTAATATCTATGAAGTGTTGCATTGAGACTAGAGTTAAGCTCCAAAATAGTTTGAGCATTTCCAAACATATTAACAGGAACTGGACTTGGCTTTTTAATTATGAGTTTCATGACAATGGGCGTATTTGGATAGGGTGGGACCCTAATATTTGGATGGTTTCAGTCATATCAAAATCAGCCCAACAAATAACTTGTTGAGTCACCTTTGTAGAAAAACAAGTTCATTTTTTGGCAACTTTTGTGTATGCTTTCAATAAGCCTCATCAACGTTTGAGCCTTTGAAATGAAATTTAAGCTATTGCTTCCATAGTGGACTTACCATGATGTGTGAATGGTGATTTTAATTGTATCGCTAGCATGGATGAAACGCTAGGGGGAAGGGAGACTTGGACGACTGATATGCAAGCCTTCAAGAATGTGATTACCTCTGCTGGCCTCGGAGATATTCAAACAATGGGGCCTTTATTTACTTGGAATAATATGCGAGGCAATGACTTAATTCACAGGAGACTTGATAGAATGCTTGGTAATAGTCGTTGGTTTCATGCTTTTTATGAGAGCTTTGTTCATGTTAAATCTAAAGGCCTTATGGATCATACACCTCTACTTCTTCATGTCCCCATCGAGTTGGAGAAAATTATAAAACCTTTCCAATTATTTGATTACATGAAGGAATTAGAGGGGTTCCAAGATGTTGTTCGCAAAGGGTGGAGCACTGTTTGGTATGGGGAACCTATGGCGATCCTTTGTCAAAAAATGAAGGAGGTCAAGACTGGATTGAGGGCCCTTAACAAGGCTCATGGTAACTTATATAATAATGTTTTGGATGCTAGAGAGCATCTCAGGGCGATTCAAGATAGTCTCAATAATAATTTCTTGGACCCTCTTCTTCTTAAAGCAGAATTGGAGGCGTCCAAACGCTTTGAGGGAGCTCTTCTTGAGGAGGAAGCTTCGTTACTCCAAAAATCTCGAGTCAAGTGGTTGAATCTAGGGGATGGTAATAAAAAATTCTTTTTCAATCAAACCAAGGCAAATTGGAACAAAAATAAAATTCTTGCAGTTGAAAATGATCAGGGGAACATTGTTTTTGGACATAAAGAGGTGGCTTCTATAGCAGTGGATTTCTTTGCCAATTCTTTGGGATGCTCTCCTGTAGCTACGAACATTAACTTGGATTCCTTGAATTGTTCTAGCCTCACTCCAACCCATGCATTGAGTCTCATTAGTGAAGTTACTCCCACTCTTGTTTGGGACACACTGAGAAAAATAAAGAGAAATAAGGCTCCGCGACCTGATGGTTTCACTATGGAATTCTTTATTGCAACTTGGGACATTGTTGGTAAAGACTTCTGTGATGCTGTCATTCAGTTCTTTAATGGGGGTGTGATGCATCCAACTATCAACACTACCTCTCTAGCCTTAATTCCGTAGAGTGTTAATCCAACAAACATGAAGGATTTTAGGCCTATATCGTTATGCTCGGTTGCTTATAAATGCATAGCAAAGATCATGGCTCATAGAATGAAACCAGTCATGCATTCGATTATCGACAAATCTCAATCTGCTTTTATTCCGAGAAGGAGCATTTCAGATAATATTTTCTTGGCGCAAGAATTATTTAGAGGCTACTCTCGAGAGACAGGGACCCCAAAGTGTGCTCTTAAGATCAATCTTCACAAAGCTTTTGACTCAATTCGATGGGATTTTATTTTGGTTGCTTTTAGAAAATTATGCTTTCCTCAATTTATTTCATGGGTTGAAGCTTGTATTACCACCACACGCTTCTCTGTGAAAGTCAATGGAGCCCTACATGGTTTTTTTCGTGGTGCTAAGGGGCTCCGTCAAGGGGACCCTATGTCCCCATATTTTTTTGTTATTGGTATGAATATTCTATCGAGCTTACTTGGGGATGTTTATGAGGGATTTAACTTTCATTGGAAATGCAAAGACTTGAAGCTTACGCATTTGTTTTTTGCTGATGATGTTTTGCTTTTCTCTCGCGGGGATGTTAGCTTGATTACTCATATTATGGACTGCCTTGGTACCTTCTCTAGAATGAGTGGTCTTCAACCAAGTCTCCACAAAAGTACGGTGCTTTTTAGTCTAGTTTAGCTTGGCCTCTTTTGTCTTTCTATTTTCAATCTACTCGAATAGATTGACTATAGATAGTGGTCTCTAGGCTTTTCTTAGAGTAAGGGTCAACCCCTGTATTCCTTTTGTTAATATATATTTAATTTAGCAAAAAAAAAAGTGAGCATTTTAGAATTACATAAATTTAAGACGTACATTTCTTGTGCTAATACTATTTTTTCTATTTATTCCGGCTGTTGGAAATGTGAACTCAATCATGAGTCCTGCTTTAATTGGCAAGTTTTTGTTGGATTTAATTACTCGTATCAATTTTTATTTCACTTCTTTAGGGTAACAATTTTGTAATTGTAGGACCCCACTAACCAAATCGGTGATGAAATTGTTATTGAGTAGGGATGGTGCAGACAGAAGGTAATACACATGTGTTCGTGACGTAGTACAGATTTAACAGTTAAAAGGCACTCATTATAGTATATGTGCTTTCACATTTACTATATTGCAGGTGTTGCTTGCTGTTTGCAAACCTCAGGGCTAATCTCGTGAGCATTACTCATTGCAAGGAAAATGTTTTCCATTTACTAAATTATTAAGTACATTATTGTTTTGTGCAATGCTCGTTTCACTTATTTCCTAAGGTTTTCTTATAATAACTATCAGTTGTCACGGACTAACAGAAGACTAAGTTGGCAAGTATGTTGTACTTTGACTAGGTTACATAATAATAACAGTGAGATGGAGCTTCTGGAAAAGTTATATGAAAAAATTATATGTTATACTCTGACTAAGGTTTTGATGTTGATGTTTTTGTGATTGTGCAACTAGAAATACGTAATACATGCTGATGTGGGTTGATATGTCGGGAAGTGCCAACAAAAAGGAACAATGGCTTTTTTGTTTTCATTTCTTTGAGAAGTTCTCACAATCATTGTCTGCCTGCTCCAGGCCTTACATAGAAAGCCAACTCCGAAATTGTAGTATAAAGTATTTTCTATCAATTTATGTTGTGATATCTTTAGACTAGACTAGACTTGTTCAGAATCATTCCCATCAGATCTCTGTACTTTATTTTACAATTTTTTTAAAGTAAGGTGTCTACTATCACAAACTTACAATATCCGTTAGCTTTGTATCGATGGTCCAAACTGTTCTAAGTAAAAAATTTATGCAGTTATGAAATTCACGAGAAGATGAATTTGTTGGCATTTTATTTATCTAAGTTGGTTGTTTTCTAATAATTGTTTTATTTTAATTATGTAATGTTAATCAGCATATGACTGGGTCATGCAGTTAGGGAGAGTTTTTAGGATGTAGTGAAATAAAAGTTAGTGATGGAACTAGTCTAGGAAGGTGGTGTTTCAGTTCCTGTTTTTCTGGCAATATTTTCTGTGTTAGTCATTTCCCTTTATTAGCAGATTGTAATCATTTTTGTTTCAAATGAGAAGAGCTGCATATTTTCTCTTCCAGGTTCAGTCTCTTTAGTCATACTAATACTTAGTATAAATATATCTTACTCTCTTCATTTGGTATCAGAGCGTTCAGGTTGTTGAATGCCCAAATATATGCCAAGAAATATACAGAACACAAAGATGGAGCCACCAAAGACTAAAGATGGGTCGATAGGTTTAAGTTATCCTATGCTGGCGAGAGGCAATTACACAGTGTGGAGTGTGGAGTCTGAAGATGAATGTTTTTATGCAGGCGCAAGACATGTGGGAAGCTGTAGAACAGAGCGATCCTAAGGCACCTGCAGTTGATAAGAGAACTGACAAAGTAGCCTTAGCTGCGATATACCAAGGTATACCAGAAGACATGTTGTTGTCGATTGCTGAAAAGGAGTCCGCCAAGGAGGCATGGGAGGCTCTCAAGGTGATGTGTATGGGGGCAGAGAGAGTAAAGACAACAAAGGTGCAAACATTACGATCAGAGTTTGAATCCATGATGATGAAGGAAACGGATCAACTCGATGATTTTTGTATGAAGCTTACTGGTATAGTAACAAACATCAGAATCTTGGGAGAGACTATTGATGAAACAACTGTTGTAAAGAAGATCCTACGGGCAGTCCCTGCAAAATTTCTTCAAATTGCGTCAACGATAGAGCAATTTGGAGATATAAAAGAGACGTCTGTAGAGGAAGTGGTTGGGCGGCTCAAAGCTCATGAAGAACACATGAAGGGACAGTCCACGGAGGATACCGGAGGTCAGCTTTTGCTGACAAAGGAAGAGTGGGCGAAGCGGAACAAGTCTGACCCATCACAGAACAGGTTTCAGAGAAATAAAGGAAATGGTGCATTTCGTGGTCACGAAAGGAACAGTCATTGGAATAATAGAGCTGGAAGAGACTAGAAACAAAATCGTACTGAGGTGAATAACCGAGGAAACAACGGTTCAGGTGGGCATGACAGGAGCAACATAAAATGTTTTAACTGTAACAAATACGGGCACTATACAGCAGAGTGTAGAAGGCCAAAACTAGAAAAGGATCATGACAATGGACAAATCCGGGAGTCTAATTTGACACAAGTGCAAGACGAAGAACCTACGCTGCTATTGTCACAGTGTGGAGGAAAAAAGAATGTTACTGTACTCTTGAATGAAGAAAGCGTCATCCCAGAGTTCGACACAAGGAGATGTGAAAATTCCAATTTAAGGTACTTGGATAACGGTGCGAGCAACCATATGACGGGAATACGGACAAAATTCAAGACACTGGATATGGGAGTGACAGGCAAGGTTAAATTTGGAGATGGGTCTACCATAGAAATAAAGGGAAAGGGTTCGATTTCTTTTATGTGCAAGAATGGCGAAGAAAGGCAGTTGCATGAGGTATATTTCATTCTCACCTTACGTAATAACATAATAAGCCTTGGACAATTATCCGAAAGTGGAAATAAAGTAATACTTCAAGATGATTACTTGTGGGTATATGAAAAGGATGGAAGGTTGTTGCTAAAGGTAAAAAGGTCGGCGAATAGGCTATACAAGATAACTCTCAAGGAGAGCGTTCCTGTTTGTCTGTTGTCCAAGGTTGAAGAAGAAGCATGGCTTTGGCACATAAGGTTGGGACATGTTAATTTTCAGGCCTTAAAATTAATGACAGGCAAAGAGATGGTACATGGTGTGCTAAAGATAGATCAACCAAAGGAATTGTGTACCGGTTGTTTGTTGTCAAAGCAGACACAGAACTCGTTCCCTTCCCAGTCGAGTTTCTCAGCAAAAGAAAGGTTGGAGCTCATACATGGTGATATGTGCGGACCACTATCACCACCTACAGCAGCCGGAAATAGGTATATTTTTCTACTCGTTGATGATTATAGTCGAGCTATGTGGGCATACCTGTTAAAGTCTAAAGACGAAACTTTAAGTGCATTTAAAAAATTCAAGGCACTAGTTGAGAAAGAAGCCAGGAGTACTATATGGGTTTTTAGAACTTATAGGGGTGGCGAGTTCACGTCAAAAGAATTTGAAAATTATTGTGCAGATGAAGGAATTTTAAGGCATCTTACGGCTCCGTATTGCCCCAACAAAATGGGGTAGTAGAGCGTAGGAATCGCACGATTATTGCAATGACGAGAAGCTTGTTAAAAGAGAAAAAGATGCCTCAAAAATTCTGGGGAGAAGCACTAAGACACGCAGTGTATATCCTGAATAGAATGCCCACACAAGCATTGGTTGGTGACACTCCATACGAAGCTTGGACAGGTAAGAAGCCAAATTTGGAACACATTCGTGTTTTTGGGTGTATCGCCCATATGAAAATTCCAAAAGTTCATACTCGTAAGTTGGACGATCGCAGCAAACAAGTGGTCTATCTTAGAAAAGAACCTGGGACGAAGGCACATCGCCTTTTCGATCCAAATTCTGGTTGTTTACATGTGAGCAGAGACGTGCGATTTGACGAGAAAAAGAGTTGGGATTGGGCGCTGTAGAATACAGAAAATAGGGCAGGCTCAGACTCGTTTGTGGTAATTAGTGCTCAAGCTGGTGAACAAGGAGAAGAAATAGAAGGATTTACAGTACCATCACCTATGCAGACTCAAACATTAAGTGCCAGTAACACAACAGAAAGTGACAGTAGCATTGCAGAAAGTAGTAGCAGTTAGGGTTCTAATGCATCAAGTGAAAGTAGTCAACCACGCAGGTACCGAATGTTAAGTGACGTCTACAATGACACTGTTGAGATGGAACTATCTGATGAGCTTTTGTTTGCTGGGGTCGATGAACCAATGACATATAAGCAGGTTGTGAATGAATATGAATGGAGAGTAGCAATGTAGGCAGAAATGGACGCAATTGAGAAGAATAAAATATGGACCTTGACTGATTTACCGACTAGAAGAAAAACAATACAGCTGAAGTGGGTTTACAGACTGAAACAGGATACAGAAGGAAATATTGTGAAGTACAAAGCCCGTCTCGTTGCAAAAGGGTATGTGCAGAAAAAAGGGATAGACTTTGAAGAGGTTTTCACACCTGTTACCAGGTTGGAGACAGTGAGGCTATTGCTCGCGTTAGCAGCAAAACATGGATGGGAAGTACATCATCTAGACGTAAAATTCGCTTTTTTAAACGGTGAATTTCTTGAGGAGGTATATGTAGCACAACCTGAAGGCTTTGGGAAGGAAAATGAAGAAAGAAAAGTGTATAAACTCTTGAAAGCCCTGTATGGACTACACCAGGCACCTCGAGCCTGGTATACTCGGATAAGTCAATATCTGAGAAAGCTGGGATTTGTAAAGTGCCCATACGAGCACGCCGTTTATACAAAACGTGAAGGCAGTCAGTTTCTTGTGATTGGCGTGTATGTGAACGATTTAATTGTGACTGGATCAAGCGTTGATGTTATAACAACATTCAAGCAGAAGATGAACAATGAGTTTGAGATGACAGATCTGGGAAGTATATCATACTACCTTGGTTTAGAAGTGTATCAAGGAAAAGAGTTCACTGAGTTAAAGCAGACTGCCTATGCCAAGAAGGTGTTAGAGAAAGCGGGCATGGAAGATTGTAAGCCAGTCACGTATCTTATGGAAACAAAGTTGCAGCTGATAAAAGATGAAAATGGTGAATTGGTTGATGAAACCCAGTACAGAAGTGTGATAGGTGGGCTGAGATACCTTGTTCACACTCGACCGGACATAGCATATTCGGTTGGTGTTGTTAGTAGGTATATGGAGAAACCTACGGCTTTGCATCTTAATGCGGTAAAGAGAATTCTTTGTTACATCAAGGGAACCCTCGAGTATGGTCTGAGATATTCTCGAGGAGTGGAGAATTATATCCTTTCGGGTTATGCTGATAGTGATCTGGCTGGAATCTTGGATGACAGGAGAAGTACAGGTGGTATGTCATTTTACTTGAATGATAATCTCATAACATGGGTCTCACAAAAGCAGAGGTGCGTCGCGCTTTCCTCATGCAAGGCTGAATTTATGGCAGCTACAGTAGCAGCGTGCCAGGGCATATGGTTTCAGAACCTGTTAAAGCAGATCACTGATACAAGTCCAGGTCCGGTCATTATATATGTAGACAATAAGTCTGCAATTGATTTAACGAAGAATCTGTTTTTTCACGGTAGGAGTAAACATATTGATATCTGATACCACTTCATACGTGATTGTGTGGAGCGTGGTGAGATCGTTGTAAAGTATGTGCACACTAACCAGCAGAAGGCTGACATCTTGACAAAGCCGATGTCAACTGTAAAGTTTGAGCATATGCTTATATTACTTGGAGTAAAAGAACTGATTGGATCAGCTTAGATAAAGGGAGAGATTGTTGGCATTTTATTTATCTAAGTTGGTTGTTTTCTAATAATTGTTTTATTTTAATTATGTAATGTTAATCAGCATATGACTGGGTCATGCAGTTAGGGAGAGTTTTTAGGATGTAGTGAAATAAACATTAGTGATGGAACTAGTCTAGGAAGGTGGTGTTTCAGTTCCTGTTTTTCTGGCAATATTTTTTGTGTTAGTCATTTCCCTTTATTAGAAGATTGTAATCATTTTTGTTTCAAATGAGAAGAGCTGCATATTTTCTCTTCCAGGTTCGGTCTTTTTAGTCATACAAATACTTGGTATAAATATATCTTACTCTCTTCAGAATTACATCTTTTGTGGAAGCTGTGGAGGAATGGAAGATCATATGCATAAAACTTATAAAGATTATAATGGAGTTCGCTCAGTAAATGAAGATTGCTAATTAGGATGATATAGGAAGATCATGTGAAAATTCTTAAAAAAGGATGATCAGAAGAACATCTGTTTTTCCTGAAACTTATGCTTAAAACATATGGATAATTTGGATAGTTTTAGGTAGTTATTTACTTTTGCGGAGCAGTGTATTGACAATTTATTTCGATCGAATAGGCTTATACAATTCATATTTGTTGTTCTCACTTATGTGAGAATGAGAACATTCAATTATTGTTGTTAATAACAAATTCATTTTTGGTTTTTTCGTGCAAAAAGTAATTTGTTACACGCGGAAAAATATTGTCAAAAAATCGAATATACATCATTTTTATTGTGAAAAAACTGATGTAAAAGAATTAAATTTACATGTCTAAAAGAAAAATATACATCACTTTTTTTTGCTAAAATCGGTGTCTAATAGGCCAAATAGACATCATATTTATTGTTTTAAAATTGATGTCTTAAAACAGATAGACATCAGCTTTTCAAAAATAAATCGATGTCTAATGGGGTGAAAGACATCGGTGTTTGATCCATGTCTAGAATAGACATCACCAACATCAACATCGGTTACGAAACAACATAGACATCGACCATAAATAAATGTTTATTAACCAGATTCTTGTTGTGTATTGTAGTGACACATAAGAGATGGAATTGGGGATCATGAAGCTGGATTTATGAACCAAAGAATGGTGAATTTTACACTAGTTGATAGACTGGTCAAGAAATTACAGTTGATCATCTTAACAAGCTTGAAGCAATAAAAATCATCATTGACAAGCATGATGGCTCAGAACCAAAAGAGAAGATATTTCTAATGCTACAAGGAGATCAAGTCCAAGTACTTTCTTATCATGAGCTGATGATGATCTCAACCAAGGAGATGAAATATATTCATTATCTAGTAATGGTTGAGAATTAGGCATCCAAGGATTGGTCAGACTCAATCGTTTATGCCATAAGAAGTAGAATTCTAAACAGAGGATTTGAGTACTTTGGACACTACATTCCTATGTTGTAATAACTCGAATTTTTGAGACCCTGTAAAACGTTTAATGAATAGTAACCTCTCTTTGGTTTCTTGATTTTAATGGTGGTTTTAGGTTCCAAAAATCATACCAAGCACTTCCAAGCCTCCACCATCCTCAAGAACACATCTCAAGCTTTTAAGAAAGGTAAAAATCTTTGGCCTAACTTTATTTAAAGTTCATGTTTAAGATCCATTTAGTGGGTGTTAGTAAACCTAGCTTACTAAGTGTTGTTTATGAAATCTTGATGATTAAGTTAAGTAGATTTAAGGTTGGTTGTTGTTGTCTCAAGAACATGATGTTCTTGAGAGGAATTTGTGTGTTGATGATGATATGATGATTGTTGGTGGTTGTGTTGATAGTTAAGGCATAAACGAAACCCCGATCGTAAACGTAACTTCATTAAAAACAACAAACCATAACTTTAAGTTTCTGCAGAAAGTCTCGAAGTTGTAAACTGTAGATTCTTGAGAAATAACCTCTGTTTAAGATATACAATGTTATAAGGATCGTTTAGGCGCTTGAATCGCTTAATTCTGATTTACGGATCAAAAGTAATGATCGTTTTAGTAAAAGTGTTTTACGCGACAAAAACTGCTTCAAAACACGAACTTTGAAAATATAAAGGATAGACTTAAAAGTATTCATAAATCATGAAATGTTTACAGAGAATAACATGTGGAGTTTCCTAACTGTCATAAAAATTTCAAGTAAAAATAATTATTTCTCAATTTTATAAAAATGTCGGAGCCGAGACCGCGCGAGTAGAAACCGTAAGAATCCTTAAGCGGAGCCGACAATGATAATGAGAATGAACTCAAGATACTTAGGAAAATGAAGTGACCATAAAGTGTTTATGACTTAAAAGAAATGTTAAGGGTAGTATGAGTTGAGAGGGTGTATAAGGAGTAGCGCATGAGTGTGAATTACCGTGAATTAGGACGGAACCTAACGAAATGAAATGTGTTTATGGTTATAGATTTCCGAGCGGAACCTAGAGCATCGTCCACCTCGAGATACCCAGGCAAGTTTACAAACCCAACTCCATTTTACTGTTGTGTTGTGAAAAGATTGTTTTACTATCATCGCATAAATACTATGTTTGCCATGATATGTAGTTTTGAATTTTCGCATGATATAGCGATGTTGTACGATAAGTATATATCGTGAAATGTTATTTTGCTTTAAGCGTAATGTATGATATAAGACCGAGGGTCGGTCGGGATTTAAGATAAAACCCGGGAATCATTCTGGAGATATTATAGGACGGATATAAGTCCATAATAGTACGTTTTAAAGGGAATCATCGTACACTTACGAAACATTAAAACACCTCGAACTTTAAAAATGATTTCCCAATGAGCATATTCCCTCAACTATATTTTATTGATTCGGATATTAAATATTATATACGTATTCCTTTATTATAGGAGTAGTATACTTCAACGTTTATTTATTTCAAACCCGATTAATCATTTAGATTATTAATTATGTAAACACAAACTAGTTGAGGAACACTATTTAAATAAATCTTTTAAAAGAATAACTCATTCGAGGTATGATGAATATCAATTATCATTTAATTATTTATAGACTACTATTTAATTAATGATTATTTATTTAAGGATTGTTATTGATTTAAAGATCATAGATCCTGATATACCTTCTAATTTAGAAGTATCATTCGAATAATTTCAGATCGTCGGTGAATATTATCCCGACTTATTATTATATTGAATATAGTTTCAAGAAGAAACTTTTCCCCTTATTAATTATCTGTTGACAACGGTCAACTCACATCCCTAGTACTTCCTCCGAAATTCTCGAAAGTACGTATATACATATATATACACTTATATTCTAAAAAGATAAATTATCTCTATCAACAAGCAAAACGCTTGGGGAACTTCGATGTGGTTCAAGTTCCCGGGATGGATAGAATTCTGTTGAAGGACAATGGAGGGGTAGACTCTGGTACTACGTGTGCTGGATGGGCTACCAAAGGTACCGCAGGCGAAGGTACTTTGTGTACTCAGGAACTTGTGAAGTATGTGTATACCCGAAAATGGGACACGTAGCCCGAATGCGGCCAGGGTGATACCCGAGAGATGACGGTATTAGTCCTTTTACTAGTAAAGAATGTAAGTCATATGTCATAGCCTATTTGTATATTCGAGGATTCAACTCAACTCAAATAAGAATGTAATAAGTAAATAGTGGATCTATCGTCAGAGAGATCTCACAGAGTAACATATGTCAAAGGATTAAGAAGCATTGTTCATCTACAGACTTGATGACTTAATTCACTGGAAGAAGCTCAAGCAATTGATCAAGACTCAGTGATATAAATCAAGATTGTGGATTTAATGAAGTGACAGAGATCTCGTCAGAGTATCATTAATTACAGGGATTTAATCTGAAGAAAATCAAAGTATCAAAGTTAAGACATGAAGAAACGTCACGGAAGTTAGTCACTCATGAACCAGACAGTACATCGAGTGTCAACGTTGAAGTGGTGGAATTGATTCATAATTCTCAGTGATTTTCAGAAGATATTCAGAAGATTGGTTGCTGCTCAAGGTTAGTATTAATTCTCTATTAATTAATTAAGTCATATAATTTAATTAAGAAAATAAATTATATCTGCAAAGATTAATTTATTTGATTAATTAAATTAATTGATTAATTAATTCAGAATTAATATTAAGGATTTTCAGAATTTAAATTGGATTAAAAACAGTCTTAAATCTGCAAGATAATTGAAAATGAACTAGCATGACAATCAGGATTGTCATACCGATTGTCATGCCAAATCATTTCAATTGTCCTACCGAAAGTTCTACTGGGAAGGAGATAGTCTTTCTAGTTCAACTTATTGTCATACCGAAAGTCATTGTAGTTCAATCAGATTGTCTTGCTAGTTCAATCCATTGTCCTACCGAAAGTCTTGCCAGCTATAGGATTGTCATTCCAGTTCAATTCAATTCTGTTGAATGAATTAAAAAGACATGGAAGCAGCAGAAAGAAAAATAATAATCCAATCAAGAACACAGAACTCGAGAACAAAGAAAAAGAAGCAGACACAAATATTTCATCTCATCTGCAACTTCAAGATCAATTTCTAGATTGTAAAGTTAAATCCAATCAACTAGAAATATTTATCCTATTCTTGTGTAACAATCTAGCGGATCAAAATCCCTAGAACTTAATCTCAAATTGCGTTTAGCATTTGAATCTTTTTATTACAAAAATAGAAAAAGTTCATGTCGAATTTATTCTAGATTTATGATAATTAATTTGAGATTAATTCCTTGTAATCGATATAGTTGTTGTAACACCTTTCAAGTTTAATAATATTTTTATTTAACTTGAATTTTGTTTCACATTTTTTATTCCGCATTTAATTCGATTATTCGGTACTGTTTGTATTCAACCCCCCCTTCTACAAACACATTGGGACCTAACAATTGGTATCAGAGCCTTCTGATTAACGAACAAATCAAGATCCTAGACTTTTGTGATTTTTCAACTCCTTGAATTTTTATTCATTCAAAAATTCATAATGACTTCACAAAAAGTTGGAACCGTTAAAATTCCACAATTTGATAAAGAGAATTATATTATGTCGAAGAAGAAGATGCTCTTATTTTTACAAGTGGCAAATCCCAAATATTCAAACTTGTTAAAGAAGGGGATAAGAACTCCGATGGTTATTGAACCGGAGGTGATAGTAGATGATGTTGTGATCACCAAAGCCAGAACCTATCCTAAAGATCCTGAGGATTTTTCTCCTGCTGAAAAAGATGAAGCCTCCTTGGATGCCAGCCTTCAGTTAATTTTAATTGATTCCCTTGATCCCTTGATGAACAGACATGTGATGAACTGTAAAAATTCCAAACATATGTGGGTACTATTGAGGTGATCAATGAAGGCACATAGGAAGTTAGGGAGAACAAGTTGGAGATCCTAACCTCTGAGTATGAATATTTTAAATCAAATCCAGGAGAAGGAATTACTGAAGTGTTTGAGAGGTACAATGCGTTGATCAACAACCTGAACATAAATGGGAAATATTATTCAATCAGGGAGGTCAATAAAAAGTTCCTTTTAACACTGCCAACTCATCTTGAACATAGAATCACTGCCATTAGAGAAGCTAGAGATCTGAGTGAGATTTCTTTGGACAGGCTCTATGGAGTGTTAAAAACCTATGAGTTGGAGCAGATTTAACAGAAGGAAGTCTACGGGAAGGATAGAATGGTCAGCACATCTACTGCACTTGTAGCTGAAGGTCAACAACAACAGCAATCTCAATAATTGGAGAGAATGGTACAGTGTTCCAAGGCTGGGGAAAATATGTTAGTAGCAGAATATGATCCTCCTACTACAAATCAATCAAGTGATGATTTTTATTCCTTGGAAGAGCTGGAGCAATTGGAAGACGAGTCAATGGCCCAAATTGTCAAGAGATTCTCCCATGTCAGATTCAAGAGGAATCCCAAGCTTAAGTACAAGTCCAACTACAACAAATTCCAGAAAGGTGGATCTTCATCCTCTAACACCAGCAGTGGTGGATACAAAACAGGGATGGTTGATCGGAGCACCATTAGATGTTATAACTGCAATGAGTTGGGACACTTTGCCACAGAATGTAGGAAGCCAAAGCAAGTAAGAAAGAACTCTGAAAGGGCTTATCTGGCAAAGGGAAGAAGCTGGGATGATACTGACAGTGAAGATGAAGATGAAGGAAATCTTGCTCTTATGGCTATTGATGGAAAAGCTTCATCATCAAGAATAGAGGTAAAACTTTCTGATGCTGAAATGGTTTATCATCTAAGAGGTAACTTAGATTGTGCACGTCGTGATAATGAACTGTTAAGTTTACAGATCACAGACCTTGAGAAAGAGGTCAATGAATTAAGACTTGTGCACATTAATCAAGACAAATTAAAAGAACAAGTATCTTTTCTAGAGAATAGAGTTGACTGTTATAGAAAACTCGAAACTATTCTCAAAGACAAGATCACCGGTCTTGAGACTAAGGTTAGAGCCTACTTCAATTCTTGTTCGAAGGCTAAAGAGTTCTACAGTAAGCAATCTATTAATCAAACATCTGGAATAGGTTATGATTATAATGTTGCTATTGGAGAATTAGGATGTGCTTAAGGGTGTTGATGAACCCCTCTATAAACCATCAATTGCTGAACCATTTGATGCGACCTCTTCTGTTATTCAAGAAGAAATACGTGCTGAAGATCTTGCTAATGAGAAGGTTGTTTCCAAGTCAAGTGTGTCGAAAGTTCCAGTCAAAGTTGTGAAAGCAACTGAGACTAACTCAGACACACATGAGTTGGATAACAAAAATGCCATGCCTACCATGCATAAATTGCCTGCTGTTAATCACTCTCATAAAGCATGTGGTGTTTCTAATTGTATGTCTTGTGCTTTTAATATGATGTATGCTTATTTTAATGGTAAGCATGTTTCTAATGATAAGACTACTCCTCGTCAGCATGTGAATAACAAGAAGCATGATAGGTCTAAGACTGCCAGTCCTTCTAAGGCTAGAAAGGAGACATTTGTGCCTAAGCTTAAACATAAATTTGTTAAGGCTGTTTACAAGGTCAAATGTTCAGTCATTGAGAAAGTTGAGACAATTAAAATTAAAAATGTTGTTTTTCCTGACAAAGGACAATTCTACAAGTATGCCGGGCCCAACCAAGTTTGGGTTCCGAAGAAGGTCTAATCCATTTGTAGTGCAGGGCATTAAACAGGTATAACCGGTAGTGTGGATTCTTGACAGTGGATCATCAAGACATATGACCGGAGATAGAGCCCTGCTATCAAATATGGTTGAGAAAGCTGGCCCCATGGTTACCTTTGGAGATAACAGCAAAGGTTTATCTGAGGGATATGGCTGTTTTCAAGCTGGATATGTTATCAGTGAAAATTTTGTATAGTGTGCTAGGTTATTATCAGGAAGCATCATCTAACATATAGCACCAAATGTCTAACATTTGCAAGCTGGAAAGAAATGAAAGCTAAGTCCACGAATTGTTGGACCCTTGGATATATTAAGACATATTGGGAAGTTATCATATGAGCTAGCCCTAACCCCGAACATGTAACAAGTTCGTAACGTGTTTCACGTATCAATGTTAAGGAAGTGTAATTCAGATGCCAGATAAGTAGGGGCATATGAGCGCATAGACATGCAACCCGACGTAACCTATATGGAGCAACCAGGAAGGGTTATAGAGTGAAAAGGAACAAGTGCTTAGGAGAAGGATTATCAAACTAGGCAGAGTTTGGTGGTAGAACCACAATGTGGGAAAATTTACTCGAGAGTTAGAAAGTGCAATGATAAGAGAGTATCCCTATTCACTTTCTATCTGATTCCGGGACGGAATCCTTTTAAGGAGGGGAGACTGTAATAACCCCAATTTTTGGGAAATTTTTGAAACCCTTATGAATAGTGTTTTTGCTGAATGAGAAAACTTTTCATGTCACACTATGTAGGGGTTCTGATATGGATATTCTGAGATTTTATTAGTACTTTATATGGGATATAAGTGTATGTAAAGATCGTCAGAATCCAAATCCGAACACTTTGATTTTTCCCGGAAATACACTAGATACGGAAAGATTTGAGAAAAAGGTAACAGGATAAAAATGATTTAAATTAAAGGATTATAGGAGAGGATCATAAAAGGAATATAATATATTGAGAAAGGTTAAGGGAACCTAAGTAATAAGATCCCGGGTATGATCCCTCAAACGATAAACGAAAATGAAAGTTAAGCGAACCGTATAACAGATCAGCGGTCATTAGGCAAACGATTAGGAAGTTAATCAAGGGGATTAGTGGGGATGATGTCATCCAACCAATAGAAAGAAGACTATGAATAGTGTTTTCAAGTTTTTAACTTGAAGTTTTTCTTGTTTTTCTTGAAGATCCAAGCATTCTTAAGACTTCTCAAAGCTTCTTAAGGCTTCCTAGCTCCTCCCACCACTTCAAGGAAGGTATACCATCGCCAAACCCTAGATTCCTATATAATATAAGATGATTTTGATTAGTAGGGTGCTATGGTAGCTTGTTGTTGTGATTAGAGTTTGGGATTTGAAATGGTAGCGAAATGGAATGGTAAATGTTGTGGTTTTGATTAAAAGAACTTAAGTATGATTAAAGTTAAGTTTAGGCATAAGTATGAATGATTAAATTGAATTGGTTGGGGTTGTTATGATGTGATAAGGATGGATGTTTGTTGTATGATGGATTTGAGGTTGGATTTGAGGTTGATTTGGAATGGGTTTGAATGGTTTAAAATATTGGAAATCGCGTAAACATAGCCGTCGTAACGTCCGATTTTCTTTGGACTGTTTTTGTGCATAGCATTAGGACCCGAGAACCCCCTGCTAGATTATGACCACTGCCATGTTTAGATAGCTCATGTTACGAGCTTCGTTTTGATATGTAGTTCGTTCGATTCCGATGCACAGTTTAGGAGAAACGACCGTTTCAAGTAACGGCGTTTCGCGAACGAAACTTTTCCCCTCGCCTTACTTTGAAACATAGGTTAAAGACCAAAAAGGGTTAATTAATGTATGAAACATTTATGGTAAGTGTGTTAGGCAGTTGGTAAGACACTCGCGAAGGAATCGCTTTAAAACTCGTAAAGGTTAAATTATTAAAAATGGTGGAGCCGAGGGTACCCGAGTGACTTAAGCGAATCAGTGAGCGCAAAACAAGCGTTAGAATCTAAGTTAGTTAAAGTATAGATTTACAAGTGATTTTGGTTTAATTCCAACTTACTTGTTGTTTATAGGTTACCAGACTCGTTCCGAGCCTTTTATCACCCCAAGTCGCTCAGGCAAGTTTTCTACCCGTTATACTGTTGTTGTGATGTAAATATATGTATATGCATTATCTTGTGATATTGCATGATTGTTATTAGAAAATTTTGCGATATATTGGAGCATGCTAATATGGTATATATGCATGTCTGTTTCGTAATCTGGTTATCTATCTGTTGATTTTAATGCTTATAGTTGCATAATACCTATGCTAGAAATAAGCAAGTAGTTGCGTATACCCTTAGTATAGGGGATAAAAGGTGAACATATTTCTAAACCGGGAGTCGATGTTCCTGAGTATATTATATATATATATTTATTTATATATATATATGGATATAGTTTTTAAAACTATGGATCGAATAAGGTTTATTCGATACCTTTATTTTATTATTTGAATATTATTTGAATATTCATTCGAGGGCTTATGACTCAGTTTATTTTATTATTTGAATATTATTTGAATATTCATTCGAGGGCTTATGACTCAGTTTATTTTATTATTTGAATATTATTTGAATATTCATTCGAGGGCTTATGACTCAGTTTATATTATTATTGAATATTACTTGGATATTCATTTGAGGATGTATGACTCCTTTATTTTATTTAATGCATATTATTTATAATATTCATTCGAGGTATTATGACTCCGCTTATTACTGAAATATATTCTTTATTTCATTAGAGAATAAAGTGTTAATAATCAAACTTATTTTCGATTATTCAAATAAAGATAATACTTTCATATAAGTATATCTTTGGTTATTTAATGTTTATTTCAAGTATAAGTTTTAATACTTCTACTTTAATTATTTTTATAAAGATAATTCTTTATGAGAATATTATTTAAATAATAATATTCAGATATTTCTAATATATCGGGACTGATTTATTTCATTAAATCAGTTTTACTCCAAACACTCTTTAAAGTGTTTTCGAGTCTTCAAAATGATTTTTAAAAGTTAGAGCGGATCCCAAAACTCATTTTTATATTTAAGATCTTCCTTTTAAGGGGATTTAAATATTCGCTCAAAACCCGAGGGATCCGGCTCTATGGTGTATTTTATATTCGCAACAAGGTTGCTGTTTTGATAAATGAATTGATTACTTGCCCAATGTTCGGGAAGTAAGCCCATCTAATTGAGTCGGCATAAGCGACAGGTCGGGGTACGGTCTATCAAAGTGTAAGTGGCTGGGTGGCAGTCCATCAACGCGTAAGAGGCCGGGTGGCGGTCCAGCACAAGGTCCTTATGTGGCCAGGGTGATGACCGGTGGGGGATTCATCCATCTACTAGTAGAAAAGGTTACTTATTGGTATCTTTGCCTGATCAGCAAGATATCTGGTTTATGCCAAAATTCTTTTCCTTCCAAATTCATTGGATATTGCAACTCTGTTCATACTTTACATGACAGAGGTTTTCAGGAAATGTATGGGAGATATATATGAATATATTTATATATCAGGTCTTAATGAAGTATCTCGTAACTTCATTATTTATAATGATATTCAAAGATTGAATCTATTCAAATCTTGTCTTGTAGTCTCATCTATGTGATGAACCTTTGAAACTGATTATAACTTGAAGGGGGTAGTTCAAGTAGTATTTGGGAAAGATATAAGTATTTTGGGGTATCTTGTAACTTCATCTTTTAAACTTATATCTAATTAATAATTGTCTTATGAATGACAAAGATTTTCAGAAAAACGTTGAGACAAGGTTAGATATATGAGATCACCTTGCAACGATATTTTTTTTATACAGTTATACACTGGGACTTTGTGTATATTATGCATGGAAGAGGACTTCCAATATTTTGAAAAGTATATATGTATATATACTGAATATTTTGCGACTTCATCGCATTAAGATATCAAACTTGGTTCATTTCTTTTGACCAAGACTTTCATGAGTATTATGAGTAGGCTCATATACTATTAATCATTATACATATTATTTTGGTGGGCTTGCTGCTCACCCTTACTTTCTTCTTTCATCACACAACAACAGATAGAAAAGATGAACAGAACCAAGCTCCCGATTCACAAGCGATTAGGAGACGTTCCGCAGTTTTCTAGAAGCATTGATGCCGCCGTAGCTGAGGTAGGAACTACCAATAGGCTAGGCTTTCAACTTTTGATGGACCAGATTTATTTATATTTATGAATTGTAATAATGGCAAAGAAATGTAAATTTATTCAGAAAACCTTTTAAGGTGTATTGGCAGATAATTGTGGAATAAAATGACTTGTGGTTATTTTTGGATGTTCATCTCTAAGACTATAACGTGTGGTGTGTGTGTTTATTGTGGGGTCACAGTACAGAGTAGTTGAGTAATTATTAAGATTGGGTGTTATTAAGGGAAATAGAACTCGTGACGACCCGGATCCCCGACCCCGGATCTGGGGGTGTTACATGTCAGCTTGTTCTCTGAGTGTATCAACCTTTTCATGAGTAGCAGTATGTAGACCATGAAGATGTTTTGTAGACAGGGCTGTGATCTTGAGTTGTGTCTTGAAATCAGCATTTGTGAGCAACTCATCAGCTTTTGCAATATGCTCTGTCAGAATTTTAGAACATGGAATAAAATCTGATTCATTCCACTTCTTGGTCCACTCAACAACTCAGTGAGTATCCTCCCAAGGAATAGGTGCTTCCTTTTCAACAAATTTTTTCACCAATTCTTCCTTGCCCAGAATAGGTACTGGATGCCCAGCAGAAACACTGTCATCAGAACTTGAGGAAGACTCAAGTTGTTCTGATAGCTCAACAATGTGTGAAGCAACTGGAGATTCAGGAATTACATCATCTAAATTCTGATCAGCAGAATTTATCTTAAGAGCTGGTGTTTTTGATGTAGATGGAGCTTTCAGATAAAGAACATCAGGTATATTCAAATTATGAATATCTATTTCAGAAATATTAGTTTGTTCTTTAGCATCATCTATAGCTTTAATAGGAGAGACATGAGGGGTAATAACCGTGTCATTAGCAGTGTCTTTGACTTGAGCTGGAAGGGTTTCAATGATAATTGGTTCTTGTGAGATCAGAGATTCCTGATCCCCTTCCTCAGCTTCTTCAGTATCTTCTGATATAGCCTTAGCCAAATACCTCCTTGCCTTCATTTTCTTCAATCTCCTTGCCAATGAAGGAGTTACTTCAGCAACATCAGAATTTACAGATTTCCTTTTCAAAGTATCAGAACTTTGAGCTACTTTCTCTTTCTTAGAAGTAACATTCTCAGCTTCAATTATCACAGGTTCAGATGCATGAACTCGTGCTTCAATTGTTTCCTCAAATCATCAAAATTTATTATTGACTATGACTAAATCAAAACATTCATCACAAGATAAAGTGAAAAATGATGAATTAAAGATTAACAAGTTGCAATTAAAACATGCACAATCACATAATTTGAGAAACAAAGACCAAATCTTGCAATTTAAAGGAAATTTCATTAATATATCAGATGAGTACATTTCATGAAATTTATCAATGACATGCAAAAATTACAAGATAGTCCTATTCTAAGATTCTTAACATCAATAGCCTTAGTCCTAGTCTAAGATTCTTATCTACTAGCTCCTTCTGCTGCTGATGAAGAGCACTGCAAGACGGATGATCCGTTCTTGCTGACGGAGAGCTTCTCTCCTTTCCTCTTCTAAATGATCAAGATGGAGGTGATAGTCCATCGTATTGCTGACGGAGTTCCAGATCTCTTCAGGAATGGCAGTGACATGTCACTCCTATTGCCAATCATCACAACTCAACTCGATATTGAAGGTTTCATAGTTCAGGAACAGGTTGAAACAAACCATTTTTGTTGATAAGAATAAAAAGAGAATGACCATGTGAGAAAATGGAAGATGTTTTGGCTGAATGAATAGTCGGTTTAAATAGCCAATAGAATACCAAGGGACGCGAGGACTGGTTAACAATTACAAGTAAAAATAATGATCCCTCGACTCCCTAGACTGATGTGTAATAATAACAGTCAGTAAAAGATCTAAAGCAAGAGTTAATGGGAACGGGAAATAATTAACAAAAACTGTGCACATGCAGTTTTTCAAGACATACACGATAACCACTAACCCATAATGATTATGACTGTTTTTAACTCACCCAAATTATTCTGATTTAACTATGACTGTTCCAGATATTGTCATAAATAAGTCAAGTAAAGAAAAATGTTACGCAAGCATCAAGGATTCCATCAGGATTTAGTATCAGAGCTTAACAGTCATTAGAACATGGCTTCTGTACTCAAAAAGTGAATATCTTTTTCTGTGATTCTTCATACAAATACAGACTTGTTTTCTTCAGAGTTTAATTATAAGAACTTCCATCAGAACTTTTCCTCAAAATTTATGCAAATGACACTTAACTATTTGTCAAAAACAACTTAATCACCACAGTAATTTTCATCATTCATATGGAGTGAAAGTGTGTGCATTTAGAAAAATATCAGATAAAGATTAAAGTCTGATCAACTTCAGTACATCTTAGAAATAAGGCATAACTAAGAAAAATGCTTAAAATATGTCATCAGTCATGATGTCTACTATAGAAAAATTTCTGCAAGAGTCCACCTCAACTGTTTGTGCTCATTTTATGCATCTTTTGAAATTCCTTTTTATAGTGGCTTCTCAGTGTAAGTGAGTCATGACTGCTTATCAGAATTTATGCTGTAATCAGAGTATTTCTCCAGTAATCATAGAGTGTGAAAAGTCACCAAGAAAAAAAAATTTGCATTTTCTAATGCATATTACTTAATACCAGCAATGCACTTGGGTCTTCCCTTCCATAATTTTTACTCTAGATCTCAAAGGAGTACCTGACTTTTTTTTCTTTTTCTTTTCTTTTGATAAGTGAGGCTTATCGGCACTTAGTTCATTCTTAAGATTTACTGACATCGGAATTTGACAGATAAGAAACAGGAATCTAGTTTGTGACTTAGTAATAAGATACACAAAGTAAACTTGACTAAGCTCAATATCAGAATCTGCTTGTGTTAATGAGTTTCTACATAAACAACTAATTCAAACATGGGATTTCTAGTATGTTAACACTACGACATAAGTGCACATAGGCAACCCCTACTATACAGTTGCATAAGGCCCAAATGGTGTTGCATAAGGTAATAGGCAACACAAAGGGGGGTTGCTAATGTGGAAGTGGTCGTAGACACCTAATGCAACATTTTGTGCAACACTTGAAAGTATTGCATCAGGTGGATTTTGCAAAAGTAAATCACCTATTGGCAATAACATAAAGTGTTGCATTAGACCTGACAGGATAGTACACTTGGTCCTACGTGGCAACTAACACATCGGATGCCACGTCAATAATAGGGGTCCCTAGAGCCACATCAGCATGCCACGTATGCACGCCACGTCTGCTGGGTCCCATCCTGCCACGTCAGCATGTGGGGCCCATAATGCCACGTCAGCAGTGGGACCCTTTTTCCACGTCATATGTGGGGCCCACATTGTTTATGCAACACCATTTTGATGCATATGCAATACTATTTTCATTCAATTGCAACAGTATATACCACATTATGCAACACCATTTTTTAAATTGCAACAGTATTATAATCAAATGTAACACAGTGAAAAGCAATATGCAACATCATACTATGGAATATGCAACACTGGAAAACATAAAAATTTGGCCATAATTGGTTTGTTTTTATAATATACCTGCCATAAGTGGCCTCCAACAAAAACAGCCATATCGGGAATCCAACAAGTTTTAAACATACAAAAAATACTAAAATACATACGCCCAATTCTAAATTTAAAACACCAAAAGTACATCAAATATTTCTTCAAATGAACAAAGATACCAAAGAAATAAGTCACTAAAAAGTTGCGCCTTGAGTGCCTTGAATGACTGTAGTACCATTTTCCTCTTGATCACTGGAAACCTACAAGGTTTGCAATTATGTCAGCACTCTCCTGTTCATTCTTGGAATCATGTGGATTTGTCCAAAGCTTGTTAATGAACTGCATTCTCCTCTGCTTCCCTTCTAACGAAACTTCTCATTTTATGTATAAAACTTCTCTTTCTTCCATACTCAGAAGAGCGGATAATCTCTTTGCAAGAAATTCTCTTTCGCGCCTCAATGCTTTAAGACTACATAGAAAAATGAAGCAATTAGTAAACATATCTTGTGCATATGTAACTTTTTGGAAATCAATACTCAACAATTTATTAATTAAGTGAACCAAAAAAGGGGAAAACCTTGAAGATATTGAGATTGTGGGCTCATCTCCTGTATGAGCTGGGGTTGCGTTACCAATTTCAGCCAAATGCTGTTGCAGCCAATTTAGTCGCCTGAGCTCTGCTTCCAAGTATATTTGGTCAGAAGGGTCACCTTTAAATAACAAGTAGAACTGAGTCCTATGAATTATAGAGATAAAACAAACGTCCCACAGCTCAATGATCTGCTGTCTTTGTTCCTTGAAAGTTACAGTCCATGATATAGGAGACTCCACTTGTACTTGAGGCGTCATGGTCTCATCATTATCCAAATCATACCCTGCTGCTTCATTTGCCTCCAGCTCAAGCACCTGGTTGAAGATTGTTGAATCAATCACTTTTCTAATATACATGAATATGAACAAATCAGAATAATTAAGGAGCTACATGTGAAAAAAAGACAAGTCACCTGGCAAACAAGTAATTGCTTTTGGTATTGCAGCTTGGCAACATGTTCTTTGAGTTCTGTTACATATTGTCTAATACTTCTAACATTCTCTTCGGTTGCATTTTGAAACACCTTTTGCATTTTCTTCATGTTAACAGAACTTGTTCGGCGATATGGAGTAGCTTCCTTTGATGATACATCACCACCATCCTCACTCTTTAGTGGAGCATCTTTTCCTGAAACTAATGGAATTTCATTTGAACAGTTGTCGTTATTTTCTGGAGCTCTATTTTCCGTCTCAGACCCAAATACTTGCCTTGTAGATGATAATGGAAAACATGGAGATTTTATGAAGTTCTGCCGGTTTGTTGTGTTGTTTAATGATAAAGGAAACAACTTTTTCTTTTTGGAATGATTTTTAGTCTTCAAAGATGTTTCAGCATTATAATCTTGTTCTGCATTGCTTGGAAAAGACATGACCAGTTTGTCAATAGACTTCTGAACATTCTCAAGCTGCTCCTCAAGCTCTGCAATATTACTTCCTTGTGAGTGAAGTCTGGTCGTCACTTTCTTGGCTCGAGTAGCAAAGAAGAGTGTATTCCGGGATTGCTCCACATGGGTAGACGCAGGACTCAATGTGCATATGATGGCAGTGCGTGCATTACCTCCAAGTGAGTGCTGTAATATGCGTGTGAGCTTTGAGTCTCGATATGGAATATGACCACTTCTTTTTCCAACACTACAAAAACAGTTTTTGTTCATTAATTGATATGTAGTTCGTTAAACATCAAGATGCTTCTTGAGAAATAGAACCTCTGTGTGGAGTTCAAAATTTTACTCTGGGTCATTTGTGGAACCAGAGTAGTAGGAATGAGAACTGTAGTGCCAAGCATCACAAGATAGTGCTGGAACCCAAGTAAAATGGCCTCAGCTGCATAAGTACCAAACCATAACTTAAACTTAATAGCAACACAAATCACTTTAATGTCATCAAATAGAACAACAATAATCAAAACCATCTTCACCAGAATACTCATACAGAGAGAACGTAATGTACAGAGAATAAAATACATAAAAATCGCAACATTACATATCTTTTGCCAAAATTAAGCCACACACATCCTTGAACCTTTGCTCGAGGCCTCAAAACTTCTCGAGACTTACCAAAACCCATAGGTCGGAGCTAGGAGCACCTCATATTCGAACCACGCGCCGAGAATCTATATTGAAATCGGCGACTGTCAATGGCGAATGATCTTCAAATAATCACAATCGAACCTGCTTCATCATTCTCCTGCAATGAACACTCAAACGACAGTTATATCGAATCAAAACTCATAGAGATAAAACTAGGGTTTCAAAACAAATTTGTGGGTTTTGACAAAATTGACTTCGAATCAATCAACCAAAGCAATTCAAGCTTAATCGAACCGATTTATCATCAAAACAAACAAATTTAAAACTAGGGTTTTTAAATCGAAAAAGAAATCGAATCAATTTCGAGATTTTTGAACAAAGTCGAGAGTTTTAAAAATGATTTAGGCTTTAAAAACAATATAGATTTCGCTCGTAGTCTCAACATCAATTGATCGATGTTGACAATTTGAGACGAAATCGAGATTTGATTTATAAAACCCGGTAGTAGCCCGAATGTAACTAAAAATCAAAGAGAAAATCCATGAAATAGTAGTATCTGAGTGTTTTGAAAGATTTTCCGGTGAGAAATGAAGAAGAACGAAGCTGAAAAAGGGTAGGGTTTAGGGTCGGTGGCCAGAGGGTTCGAGAGAGACGAAGAGAGACTGCAGAGAGATTGGTGTGAAAATGATGTAAGTAGTCGATATTTTGGTTTATATATTTAAGTAAAGAACAACCGAGATTCACCCACTCAGTTAGATCTACGGACGAGATTAAAACTGATGTACTGCGTCGGGTTTGACCCGAATAGAAAAGGGTTTTGAACCTGAAATAGCCACCCAATTTTGGCCTGGGAAAGTGTGCAGATCTGTGTCACAACATCATTTAATTATTTTTTCAGGTTTTTATTAAATATTTACAATTTTAAATATTATAAGAAAATTGCATAACTAATGTAAAATATATGTCAAAATAACACGACAATGATAAAATTAATCAGAACAATTATTTATATAATTGAATTGCCGAACAAGAATTTTTAAAAAAATAGAAATCATTCTAGACAACAATCTACAAGGAACCCGTGTTGACCGTAATTTGACTACTATAAAAACACGCGATATAAAATCTAAAATTTTATAACAAAATTACACATCTAAAAAATTAGTAGGTAATATCATCTGTACGGTTGGATTGTTGAACAAGAATTTTAAAAAAATAGAATCACCACTAGGGACAAGACTTGGTTAGAGGCACCCGTGTTGACCGTAATTTGACTATTATAAAAACACACGCTATAAAATCTAAATTTTTTTAAAAAATTTACACATTTTTAAAATTAGTAGGTATCATCATCTGTATGGTTGGATAATTGAACAAGAATTTTAAAAAAATAGAATAATCACTCGGGACAATACTAGGTAACAGGAACCCGTGTTGACCGTAATTTGACTATTATAAAAACACATGATATAAAATCTAAATTTTTTAAAAAACATTTAGACATCTCTAAAATTAGTAGGTATCATCATCCGTACGGTTGGATCGTTGAACTAAAATTTTAAAAAAATAGAATCATCACTCGGGACAAGACTTGGTTATGGGAACCCGTGTTGACCGTAATTTGACAATTATAAAAATACATGATATAAAATCTAAATTTTTAAAAAAACATTTAGACATCTCTAAAATTAGTAGGTATCATCATCCGTATGGTTGGATCATTGAACAAAAATTTTAAAAAAATAGAATCATCACTTGGGACAAGACTTGGTTATAGGAACCCGTGTTGACCGTAATTTGACTTTCATAAAAACAAATGATATAAAATCTAAATTTTTTAAAAAACATTTAGCCATCTCTAAAATTAGTAGGTATCATCATCCGTACGGTTGGATTGTTGAACAAAAATTTTAAAAAAATAGAATCACCACCCGGAGGAAGACTACGTAATATGAACCCGTGTGCACTAAGGTTTGATTATTAAAAAAGCACGTGATATAAAATTTATTTTTCAAAAAAAAAAATTACACATCTCTAAAATTAGTAGGAAACAACATACGTACGGTTGGATTAATTAAAAATTATTTTAAAAAAATTAGAACATGAATATAACAAATAAATTTTAAGAAAATAACCTACCGCAACACTAGAAAGCAAATGCAACGCCTGAAGTGCCACGTCAGCTGCCACGTTAGCAAGTGGACCTATTTTGTGCCACGTCAGCATGCCATGTTAGCATTTTGGGCCCCACATGTTGGACCCACTGGTGCCACGTCAGCATGCTGATGTGGCATGCCACGTAAGCATGTCACGTCACCAGGGGTCCCATATGTGGGGGCCCAAAATGCTGACGTGGCATGACACGTCAACATGCCACGTCAGCACCCCATGGTCCCCAACATGCTACCTCAGATTTATTTTCCACATCAGCATTTATTAAATAAAAAAATATCTAATTCAATGCTATGACCTCTACTGTTGCATGCTGCGCAACACTAACAGTTATTAGCAATGGTAGCTTTAATATAATGCAATGCTTTCACCACTGTGTTGCAATAAACTGAAAATTTAGTAGATAATGCAACGCTTTTCGTGCAACGCTGGATAAAAACCGTTTCCTATGTGCACTTATGGCGTAGTGTAAGACTACTAGGTCAGCATCTAGCACAGTTATCCTCATTGGATTGAATAGTCACAAAATAATCAAAACACTTATCAGAGTAACTAAATCCACATCAAATAACAATCAGCATTAAATGCATTTTTCAGATTAAGCACAGATTACATATAGATAATACAATATGTAAACACTGATTATAAACTCTGATGCATGAAAACAAAAACTAATCAGATTTAGAGAAAGAACCTGAAACCATTCCAAGTTCATTTACCAATCTTATAAAAGTAGCTTCACATAATGGTTTTGTGAAGATATCTGCTAGCTGTTGATCTGTTGGAACAAAATGCAATTCCACTGTACCTTCATCCACATATTCCCTTATGAAATGGTACCTAATGATGATGTGATTTGTCATTGAGTGTTGAACTGGATTACCTGTCATAGCAATAGCACTTTGAATATCACAGTAAATAGGGATTTTAGAAAATTCTAACCCATAATCCAGTAACTGATTCTTCATCCAAAGATTCTGTGCACAACAGCTTCCTGCAGCAATATATTCTGCTTCTGCAGTTGATGTGGAAATTGACTTTTGTTTCTTGCTAAACCAAGAAACCAATCCGCCTCCAAGAAATTGGCAACTTCCACTAGTGCTTTTCCTGTCTATTTTGCATCCTGCAAAATCTGCATCTGAGTAACCAATTAACTTAAAATCTGATTCCCTAGGATACCATAATCCTAGATCAGCTGTACCCTTAAGGTACTTAAAAATTCTTTTCACAACTAATAAGTGAGGTTCTCTTGAATCAGCCTGAAATCTTGCACAAAGACAGGTAGCATACATGATATCGGGTCTACTTGCAGTTAGATAAAGTAATGAGCCAGTCATACCTCTGTATTTAGTAATATCTACTGATTTACCAATATTCTTATCTAACTTGGTTGTAGTGGCCATGGGAGTGGATGCAGTTGAACAATCTTGCATTTCAAATTTCTTCAATAAATTTCCGGTATACTTGGATTGACAGATAAAAGTACCTTCTTCAGTTTGCTTAACTTGAAGGCCCAGAAAATAGCTGAGTTCTCCCATCATACTCATTTGATATCTTGACTGCATTAGCTTTGCAAACTTCTCACACAGTTTGGAATTAGTAGAACCAAATATGATATCATCAACATATATCTGTACCAAAAGTAAGTCCTTTCCAAGGTTGAGGTAGAATAAAGTCTTGTCAATTGTTCTTCTGTGAAATCCACTTTCCAGAGGGAATTGAGCTAAAGTCTCATACCATGCTCTTGGAGCTTGCTTAAGGCCATAAAGTGCTTTGTCAAGCCTGTAGACATGATTGGAAAATTTAGGATCTACAAAGCCTGGAGGTTTTTTAACATATACCTCTTCTTCCAATTCTCCATTGAGAAAAGCACTTTTCACATCCATTTGAAAGACTTTAAACATCTTGTGAGCAGCATAAGCCAAAAAGATCCTTATGGCTTCTAATCTAGCAACTGGTGCAAATGTTTCATTATAATCAATACCATCCTGCTGAGAGTAACCTTTAGCAACCAGTCTTGCTTTATTCGTTGTAATTATGCCATCACTGTCAGTTTTGTTTCTGAACACCCATTTTGTACCAACAACTGATCTGTTCTTTGGTCTTGGCACTAGGGTCCAGACTTTATTTCTTTCAAATTCATTTATCTCTTCCTGCATTGCTCGCACCCAATCAGCATCTTGAAGAGCTTCTTCCACTTTCTTTGGTTCAGTCTGAGATAGAAAGGAATGATAGAGACATTTATTTGAAGTTGCAGTTCTAGTTATGACACCTGCTTCAGGATTTTCAATGATTAAATCAGGTGTATGTGCTTTAGTCCACTTCCTTGTAGATGGAAGTTGATCTCTAGAACTGGATCCTCCCCCATGATCCATGCTGTCTCCATCAACATTTTCTACTGCTCCCCTTGTAGTTATGCTCTCCGAGACTTCAGAATATGAATTTGATTTTTCAGGAGTTGAAGAATTAGAGCTTCCAGAATTATCAGAATTTGGCTCATCAGAACTAGATGAATCAGAACTTGAAGAGCCAGTGACAGGTTCTGATGCTTCTCGAGAGTCTTGAGATGTGGTAGGTTCTTCAGCTTGCTCCCCCTGGACAGGTTCATTTTCCTTTGGAGTTGTTACCACATTTTCAATGACATCAGTACTTAATCCATTAGAACATACATGATCAGTATTTATGTCATCAGAATTTCCAGAATCAGAATTTAAATCTTCATTCTCAAATATCAGCTGATCATGATCATTAAAATCTTCAAGTCAAGTAATCTTCTTATCATCAAAAGAGACATTGATAGATTCCATGACAACTCTTGTTCTTAATTTGTAGACTCTGAAGGCTTTTATGAAAAGTGGATATCCAACAAAAATTCCTTCATCAGCTTTTAGATCAAATTTTGACAGCTGCTCAGTATGAGTCTTAAGAACAAAACATTTACAACCAAATACATGAAAGTATTTCAGATTCGGCTTCTTTTTCTTCACCATCTCATATGGTGTTTTTCCATGCTTGTTTATAAGTGTAGCATTTTGTGTAAAACAAGCAGTCTGCACAGCTTCAGCCCAAAAATAGGTTGGTAGCTTTGCTTCATCAAGCATTATTCGTGCAGCTTCAATGAGAGTCCTGTTCTTTCTACAACTCCATTTTGCTGTAGAGTTCCAGGTGCAGAAAATTCCCGTTGGATTCCATGATCTTTGCAGAACTCTTCCATGACTGAATTCTTGAACTCAGTGCCATTATTACTCCTTATGATTTTAACAGAATCTATGATCAATTTATCCAGCTGTCTGACATGATCAGTTAGGGTAGATGCAGTTTCAGTCTTTTTGTGCAAGAATTACACCTATGTGTCCCTTGTAAACTCATCCACTATAACCATAGCATATTTTTTCTTTGCAATAGACATGACATTGACTGGTCCAAATAGATCAACATGCGGTAGGTGATAAGGCTCAAGAATTGATGACTCGGTTTTGCTTTTGACAGAAGATTTTCTTTGTTTTGCCTTCTGACATGAATCATAAAGGCCATCAGGAGCAAATACTATTTTTGGTAGTCCTCTCACAAGATCTTTCTTTACAAGCTCATTTATATTGTTGAAATTTAAATGAGAGAGTTTCTTGTGCCAATTCCAGCTTTCTTCAATTATGCTCTACTCAACAGAAAGATTGCAGAACCATCAGTACTTGTTGAAAGTCTGGCTTCATAAATATTACCATGCCTGAATCCTTTCAGAACCACTTTGCCTGTTGAATTACTTAATACTTCACAGTGTTCTTCAAAGAAATCCACATGATAACCTCTGTCACAGATTTGACTTGTACTCAACAAATTGTGTTTAAGTCTTGAGACAAGAGCTACTGATTCAATGATGACATTCCCAAGATTGATCTTGCCATATCCCAGAGTTTTCCCAATATTGTCATCTCCATAAGAAACTTTTAAGCCAGCTTTCTCCACAAAGTTTGATAGCAGGGCTTTATTTCCAGTCATATGTCCTGAACATCCACTGTCCAGAACTAGGATGTTCTTCCTGTTGCCCTGCAATCACAAAGACCACTAAAGGTTTGTTTTAAGGACCCAGACTTGCTTGGATCCTTTGGCCTTTTTAAGTTTGTTAACATTTGCAGCGGATTTAACATCAGAGTTTATGCTAATATTTTTCTTATCAGTATTAACAGTATCAGACTTTACATTATACTTTGCACTAGAAGGAATTAAAGTAACTTTCTTCAAAGAAGGTTTTATCTGATAATAATCATAGTACAAACTATGATATTCCTTACAAGTATAAATGGAATGCCACACACTACCACAATGAAAACAAGGATTTTGTGGCTTAAACCTAACAGACTGACTCTTAACTCCTGACTTAGAAGGTAAGGAGTTTATATTCTTATTCTTCCTGTAAAAAGAAGCCAGATGGTTAGAGTTTTCACTGTTATATCATTTCTTTCTAGGAGCATTAGGAACAGGCATATAATTGTTACTTTTATTCACTCCTTCCTTTCCATTCCTATTTTTCCTAGCTGCCTTTACCTTATTTACACTGGTAATCTCTTTCAGCTTATCTTTAAGCTGCTTCTTTGTCATTAAGCCTATGTTAACTTCAGTTGGTTTATCCTGTTCTAATTTGTCAGAAGTTGACTCTGCTATCACTTATGTCTCAATATCTTTCATCTTTTCAGAATTAGACTTTACAGTTTTAGCTACAAATTTAACAGGATTTACCTTTGGCTTAGTAGTCTGTTTAACAATAATTGGCTTAACTTGTTCAGTTCCTTTTTCACTTTTCTCATCTCCATAACCTAAGCCCTCTTTCCAGTTTCCACTACTTAGTATATTCTGAGTTGCTCTGCCAGAGTGAGTCCAAGTCCTGATAATCTCTCTCTCCTTTTCTAACTCAGTTTTTAGAGATTTATTCATTTTTAGCACTTCATCTCTAACATAGAAGGCATCAACTCTATCCTTCTGAGTTTGATAGAACATAACTAACTCTTTTTCTAAATAATCATTCCTTTTTTTAAAAGCAAGATTTTCAGAAGTTAATATTTCACATGTTAAAGTTTGATCTCTATAGCTAATAAACATGGTTTTAAGATATAATCTCAACTCAGTAATATCATCAGTATGAAAGGCATAAGTTGTTTGAGGTACCTTTAACTCATCAGCATCAGAACTGCTATTAGTATTTGCCATCAAGGCATAGTTCTCCTCATCTTCAGAATCTGAGGTATCTGACCAGCTTTTCTTCTTTATGACAAGAGCCTTGTCTTTGTCACTCTATCCTTTCTTGCATTCAGGAGATATGTGGCCTTTCTCACCACAGTTGTAGCATTTGACATTTGAGTAATCTCCTCTGTCAGACTTTCCTCCTTTGCCTTCAGGTTTTCCAGAAGCCCTTCTTATCAGAACTTCTACCTTTCCTGGAAAATTTTTTTCCTCTTCTGAATTTCCTGTAGGCTATCTTTGTGATACCCTTCACCATAAGAGCACATAACTTCATCATCTCTTCATCATCATCTACTTCAGGTAGACTTTCAGTTTCTGAATCATCATTATCAGAACTTGATGATTCTGAATCAGACTTTATGATGAGAGCCTTTCCTTTTCCTTTCTTTGAGACAACCACTTTAGGGGATTCCTCCTCAGCATTAAGAGCAACTGTTCTTGACTTTCTCCCATGTCTCTTGCTTCTTTGATCCATCTCAAGTTCATAAGTCTTGAGCATTCCATAAATTTCATCAATAGTAGTTTCATCAAGAGCATAGTTATCTCTTATAATAGTAGCTTTCAAATCCCAACTTTCAGGAAGAGCTAAAAGGAATTTCAGATTTGAATCTTCAATGTCATATTCCTTGTCCACCAGTGATAGATCATTCAAGAGTTTGACAAACTTGTCATATAAGTCAGTTAATGACTCATCACTTTTTGAGTCAAAGTGCTCATACTCTTGAGTGAGTATAGTCCTCCTGTTTTTCTTGATTGCATCAGTTCCCTAACACCTTGTCTCCAAAGCATCCCATACCTCCTTTGCAGTCTTGCATTGAATTACCCTATTTGACATGACAATATCAATGGCACTATGCAGCAAATGCCTTACCTTTGCATCCTTGGAAGTAGATGAGATATCTTCAGCTGTGTATTCACTTTTCTCCTTTGGTATGGTCTTTGATGGCTGATCTGTAACTACAACAGAGAGTTGTTTGGCTTATGCGGTCCTTAATTAATTCTGTCAAGGTATTCTGGATCTATAGCTTCCAAAAATATAGCAATTTTCACTTTCCATATGGGATATTCAGACGGTCTCAGCATGGGAACCCTGATAGTCTCATATCGACTATGGGTTTGAGTCTTTGGAGTTTCTTCAGTTTTGGCGGGCTTGGTTGAATTTTATGCTTCTTCAGACATGATTTTTTTGGATCTTTGTTGTATGTGTGTTAATGAATAGGCTCTGATACCACTTTTTAGGTCACACAACACTGTAGAAGGGGATTGAATACAGTGTAGAATACAATCAAATCGATTTAAAGCACAAGTAACAAAAAACAGATGTATTCGATATAATAAACTCTGTTACAATGGAACTGTTCTCTCTCAGTGATGAATAAATATCACGAGAGCTGCTAGGTTACAATATATTATCTTCTCGGTGATCGTAACTCTTATAGAGTAAACCTATGTCTGTGTTTATATAGACATACAATTACAAGATAACTTCTAGTTGATATGGAATACAATTCTGTCTCCTAAAATATATCAACCAGATATCTTATATAATTCTTCTAGTCCTCCAACTCTTTCCATGCATATCTTATTTCATATTAGTTTCGATCTTCTTTCAAGTAAATCAGCTTCCTTCCTTAACTGTTAGTCCTCTAGTACTTATGTTCAGATATCCATCTTCTGATATTATCTTCTGATAATCTAAGTCCTGATATCCTTAAGTCTTGACTTCCAGTAAGTCCTGATTCCAGTAAGAACTGATATTCCCTGTTAGTTAAGATCTGAAAACTAAACACAAAACATATTAGACATGACATCTCAAATATATCCAACAACTTTAATTGTACTTAACGTCACTTTGTTAAATACGCAAAAATGAATAATCATCCAATGCAACTCGTCCTACTTTCGTCATTTTATTAGAGCGCAAATAGTCATTAACCTAGATCTAGACTTTAATACTTATCGTCAACTTCACTTAATCAATTTACATGTCGGCTCCCCTCGAGACTTCTAAGAAATTCTACTTGTGCGACTTCGGCTCCGGTATTTTTAAAAATTGAACAATTAATATTTCACTTGAAATTTTTATGGCAGTTCCGTCACTCTATAACCCAACCTTTGTTAATTTTTCATGACTTTAAGTGATTTAATTCGATCATTTATACTCCCAAAGTTGGTAATCCGTAACATTTTTTATCGTATAAATCGCATTTACTAAAACATACCTAATCTTTTAAATCATATGTCCGAATCAAGCAATTTAAGTGCCTAAATGATCCTTACGGCAAGCTTTATCAATTACAAGTCTTAGCTTTCAAGAAATCACAGTTTAATTATTCTGTAACTTTGCAGAAAAGCTAAGTCGCCTAGAATCGAACATTATAACGACGTAAACGTTACGATCCATGGTTTCGATTAAAACCAGTCCATCACTAATCACTCAATATTCAATAATCAACAACTTAGCAACTTATTTATCTTAAGAACTCAAGGTTTGTTTAGCAACATCATCTCTATCAAATTAATCTATTCTCAATCATCAAACCAACAACATAAACACTACAACTTAACCTACATCAAAGATCTACAACTTTCTTGAAAAAGTTCATACACAAAAAGTTTGAAAAAAGTTTTAATACCTTTATTGGGTTCTTGGAAGGTCTCTCTTGGATGGATTATGCTTGATATATCCTTAGATGAGTTTAAAGATCCTTAACCGACCAAGAAATTAACAAAACAACTTCATGTTACTATTTGGTCACTATTCATCATCACCCTTAACCATTTTTTAACCTATGATAAAATAAAGGAAATGAGATGAAAGATTTATTTTACCGTAATCTAATATGGAAGTTTGGAAATTAATTGGAGAATGAATTCATCGCTGGAACTTGGATTCTTGAATTCCTTTTCCTTGTTTTCTTCTTAGGGCCGAATGTGAGGAAAAGAGAGAGAGGGAGCGAGAGAGAGAGTGAGAGAGAGAGAGATGAGTTTCTTTGCTTGATTTCTTGCTTTGGTAACTTTTTGGTGATGTATAGATATGTATATAACTTGCATAATGTAAGAAGCATGGCCTTATCTTCCAATACTACAAGCTAGCTAAGTACATATGCATCATCCTCTTTACAATTCACTCAACCAAGTTACTATGCTCCTTAGCAAGATTACTATTTTATCACCAATCCTTGTTTGCTTTTGTACTAATTGGTTTGCATGGTTTGCATGGGTTTATTTCGTTTATTCATTCACTTACATACTTACTTGGTCCCTTTCTCATAATAATGGTAAATATTCGTAATTGATTCACGGGGTAATCCTTTCTATGAATCCTTATTTTTTATAATGTTGAAAATTGGCAAAGTCGAAGATTAGATATGTCGAACAATCAGGATATGATCAACTGTTGTGATATGATTATCCGTTGGATACTTCGTTATCATCCATTGACAATCTTTAGTCATCCGTTGATATATACAAATGATTATTCGTTGAAGCTATATCATTTATCCAATGATCAGGCTATCCGTTGAGAATGACTTGGATGATAAATCAGGACTGCGATATAAACCAGAAGATGCCGATTTATAGGATCGTAGTTGAGTTTGATATGTATAGAAAGTGTTAGAATTATACTGTAACATATTTTGTAATTGATAGAGGACTGATTGTAGCTGTGTAGTATATAAACACATAATAGGTTATCACAATATGAGAGTTGTACTCAAGTATTCGTATAACCTAAAAGCTCTTAAGAATATTGTTCTTAAGAGAGTTTTGTAAGAGTTTATTAAAGATCAATATAAATTGTTATTTGATTCATCTATTATTACTTTACTTTCATAATACATCGATTTGTTAAGTAATTGTATTCAACCCGCCTTAAATAAATAATTACTTTATTGGGCAACAAGTGGTATCAGAGCGGATAGATTAATTGTTAATTTGAAATGGTCAAGATGTCTTGAAGTAAGTATGAAAGCATGAAAATTCTCATCCTGAAGAAGGCTGATAATTCTACATGGAGAGTAAAGATGTTGATGTTCCTTGAAGTTGTTAATGATTCATATGTTGATATCATCAAAATAGGACCTCCATACCCTATGAAAATTGTGGCTATGACTACTGATGCTCCTGAACACTATGTCATAAAGGAAAGATCAAAATGGTCAGATCCTGAAAAAATTGCATTGCTTAAGGATGCTAAAGTCAGGAATATTCTGCACAACAGTTTGGGCAATGTGATGTCAAACAGAGTGATTGCCTGCAAGACTGCAAAGGAGATATGGGATGCCTTGGAGACATAGTGCCAAGGCACAATGGCAATAAAGAGGAACATAAGAGATGTTCTTGTGCAAGAATATGAGTAATTGATGTCAAGGATGATGAGTCGATTACTGGTATATATGATAGATTTATGACACTGTTGAATGATCTATCATTTATTGGAAAAGAATATGAAAGAGAAGACACAAACACCAAGTTTCTGAGAGCTCTTCCAGAAGATTGGGATACTTAGGCATCTATAATCAGGCATCAATATGATCTTGATTCTCTCACTCTCGATGAAGTGTATAGGATATTGAAAACTCATGACATAGAGATCCAGCAAAGGAAGAATAGAAAGGGTCAGAAGATGAAGATTGTGGCTCTTAATGCTGAGACTCATAAGGGCAAGGAAAAGAGGAGTGAGAGGTCTAGAAGAAGAAACATTATAGAAGAGTTGGACACTAATGATATATCAGTTCCTGACACAGATACTGACGAGGATTCTATGACTGATATGGATGATCCTCAAGTGGTTAATATGGCTGCAATTCTTTTTAAAGGCTTCAGAAGGATGAGGTTTAAAAAACCACATAGGAAAGGTAGTTCCTGACGGGTTTCGAGCACATAAATGCAACGGAAATAGTAATTAAAATATAAAAAATCAGAGTTTTCAAAACGCACCGTATGATCCATGCCAAAAACAGATATTTAATTCGTAAATCAGATTGTTTACCTTAAGAAGCATTACGATTATATGTGTCATAAGGAGATCCTAGCTTTAACCGAACACCACGTATCCCGCCTTACACGATCTACGCCGTAGAGGTATTGTTGTGCATATGTTGTGTACTTGATGATTTCATAAACAAAATATCTAAGTAGATTTTACTTAGTGAAATAATGTAGCACTCGACGGATAAGAATTATAGTCCCGACGGATAACTCATTATAGTCCTGACGGATGTTAACTTATTATCCATCGAGTGAGTAGCTTATGTTATAAAAAGTCTGTAACACAGTTATGTATGCACCTTTGTATAGAATCTGTAGTGGCATATAAGTCATGTTGACTTTAACTAAATATGCAGAATAGGTTGATTAATTGTACATAAATGATGTCTTGTAATTCTGTATAAGTGAAGTGAAGTCATATGCTTGATTTCTACCCGACGGATAACCTACAAAGCAACCGACGGATGATCAACAACCTGACGGATGATCATGTACTCAACTAATAAAGAATTCAAACATCAGTTGAACAGTGAAAGCTGAGCACAGCCGTCGAGATGTACACAAATCTACTGTGGAAGCCCATTAACCGGGTAATAGAGGACGAAAAGCAGCAAAGCTTTAGACTGATAGTTTTTATAATTGTTCAGTCTTTATGACTTTGTAATCTTGGTGATATATAAACCAAGAATGTAGCAAATAGAAAGTAAGAGTTGAGAAACACAAAAATAGAGAAATCTTTGTAAGCAGAATTATTAGCATTTCCTGTATTCTCAGCAATTCAATTTGTAAGCAGCTGTGAGCATTCCTGCACACAATGTCCTCTCGATATATAATGTATATCTCTGTTGGAATTGTTTAAATCCACCAGAAAGTTTTTAAAGACTCTTGTTTTTAATTACTTATGTTTTGATTCAATTAAGTTTCTATTCCGTATTGTGCTAATCAAAACACTTATATCTATATTCGAGTTGAATATTTTTATTTCGAGAAAAAGGTTCAAGAATTCCATTCAACCCCCCTTCTGTAATTCTTGCTATATTGTTAAGGGACTAACAATTGGTATCAGAGCAAGCTCTTAATCTACAAAGAGTTTAAAGATCAAAACAATTAAACAAGATGAACAAGAAAGACGTTGGAGTCAAGATTCCTTTTCTAGATAAAGATAATTACCATGATTGGAAGGTAAATATGCATTTTCATATGCTTTCTCAAGATGAGGCCTATGTGGACTACATAGAAAGAGGCCCTCATGTTCCAATGAGAGCTGCAACAGGAAACGAGCCATCTGTTCCAAAGCCAAGGCACGAATGGTCTGATCCTGACATTGAACAAGTCGGGAAGGATAAAAAGGCCATGAACATTTTGTTCAATGGAGTTGATGCAGACATGTTTGATAACATTATCAACTGCAAAACTGCCAAGGAAGTTTGGGATACAATACAGATAATTTATGATGGCACTGAGCAAGTGAGAGAAAACAAGATGTAGCTCTTGATTCAGCAATATGAGCATTTTCACAATGAGGAAAGTGAGTCACTCACTAACATTTTTAGTAGATTCCAAAAACTACTAAATGCTCTTAAGTTGCATGAAAGAGTCTATCAGACTAAAGACTCTAATCTGAAATTCCTTAGATCTCTTTCAAAGGAATGGAAACCAATGACAGTCTCATTAAGAAACTCTTAAGATTATAAAGAGTTTACTTTAGAGAGACTGTATGGCATCCTGAAGACCTATGAGCTTGAGATAGAGCAGGATGAAAGGATGGAGAGAGGAAAGAAGAAAGGAGGATCCGTTGCACTAGTTGATCATTTGGAAAAGGAGAAGGAAGTGAAGATGGAAGCTGTAGAATCAACTTCAAAGGTCTGTGAGAGTAAGGGCAAGGGGCTTGCAGCAGAAAGTGAAGATTCATTGAGCCAAAATGACATGGAGGACATTGATGAGCACCTAGCATTTCTTTCCAGGAGATTTGCTAAGCTCAAGTTCAAAAAGAACTTTGGAGCAGCCAAGCCAAATAGAAACATGGTGGATAAATCAAAATTCAAATGTTTTGAATGTGGCTTAGCAGGGCATTTTGCAAATGAGTGTAGAAAGTCAGATTCTAGTAAGAAAAGGTTTGAGTCTGTGGATTAAAAGCAAAAATACTTCGATCTACTCAAACAAAAGGAAAGGGCTTTTATTACACAAGAGAATGACTGGGCAGCAGATTGTTTGGATGAAGATGAAGATGTCAGCTATGTCAATCTAGCCCTAAAGGCCAAGTCTGATGAAACAGAGACAAGTTCCTCAAGCAATCATGTAATCACTACAAACCTTGCACATTTATCTAAAGCTGTGTGTAATGATGCCATAAATGACATGTCTACAGAATTGTATCATTTGCGTGTTACACTTAAGTCTCTTACTAAATAAAATGCTAAAATCAAAGAAAACAACTTGTTTTTAAGTGAGAGGAATAATGTGCTTGAGTCTCAGTTTATTGATTTTGAGAAATTAAAAATTGAGTGTAAGATTGCCAAGGAGGAATTAACTGAGTCCTTGAAAAAGGAAGAGATTTTAAAGAAGCAGCTCGAGCGTGAACAAGAGGTGATTAAAGCATGGAAAACATCCAGGGATGTCCATGCTCAAATCACCAAAGTTCAAGGAATTGAGTCTTTTTGTGATGAAGCCTGGAAAAAGAACAAAGAGAAACTAGAACCCAATTTGGTAGATGGTCTGCTAACAGATGTAGACTCGACGGATGATGAGGACTATCCGTCGGATAACAAAAAGTGTTATCCATCAAAAGATGAAAATCCTCATCCGTCGGCTGTAAGCAAGCCCATTAGCAAAGCTAAACTAATTAAGCTAAATGAGAAGTATGGGTCTGTTTCCAAGAACTTTGTTTCTGGAGAGTCAAGTCAAGCTAAGAAAGGGAAAAAGGCTAATGTTGGTCACATGACTGTCAAACAGTTAAGTGACAGACTTGAGAAAATTGAGGTAAAAACAGAGATTAAAAGGAAAAACAATAGGAATGGTAAAGTAGGGATTAACAAACATAATAACTACACACCTGATAAATATGCTCCTAGAAAAATCTGTGTCAAGTGTGGTAGTGTAAATCATTTGTCTGTTAATTGCAAATCTGCCATGCCTACTCCCATGTCTGTTCAGTCTCAATTTTCCAACATGAATGCCATGCCTCCCATGCCTGTTAATGCTATGCCTACACAGAATATGAATGCATAGTTTGCTAATATGCCATTTGCACCTAATCCATATTATGCTGCATACAGTATGCCTCAAATGCCATTTAGCATGCCTTACTGGAATAACATGTTTACACCAAGCATGACATTTCCTGTTAGCCATAATATGCATGATAATTCTGTTGCATTTAGTGGTTTCAAAGGTACAACCCAATTGACTAAGGAAGAATCTGAAATTCCTAAGTCAAATGAGATAAGACCTAAGAAACAGAAGAAGAAAGCTAACAAGGCAGGACCCAAGGAAACTTGGGTACTAAAATCAACTTGATTTGATTTTGATGTGTGCAGGAAAACAGAAGGAATCTTTGGTACTTGGATAGTGGTTGTTCAAGACACATGACTGGTGATTCTACCCTGCTCACAGAGTTTAAGGAGAGAGCTGGCCCAAATATTACTTTTGGAGATGACAGCAAGGGTTATACTGTGGGATATGGCTTGATTTCAAAGGATAATGTCATCATAGAGGAGGTTGCCTGAGCGGATGGTCTCAAACACAATCTGTTGAGTATCAACCAGCTTTGTGACAAAGGCAATTCAGAAACCTTCAACAAAGAAGCCTGTGTTGTGACTAATAATCAAAGCAACAAAGTGGTTCTCACTGGTGTGAGAAGAGGAAATGTGTACCTAGCTGATTTCAACTCAACTAAAGCTGAATCTGTAACTTGTCTTCTCAGTAAAGCAAGTCAAGATGAAAGTTGGCTATGGCACAAGAAGCTATCCCACTTAAACTTCATGACCATGAATGAGCTGGTAAAGAAAGAACTAGTAAGAGGCATTCCTCTAGTGGAGTTTACAAAGGATGGACTGTGTGATGCCTGCCAAAAAGGGAAGCATATTAAAGCATCATTCAGGAAGAAACTTGATTCAGTAATTGAAGAGCCTTTGCAACTGCTTCACATGGATTTGTTTGGACCAGTCAATGTATTGTCAATTTCATGGAAAAGATTTTGCCTAGTAATTGTAGATGATTTCTCAAAGTTCTCTTGGACATATTTCCTAAAGTCTAAAGATGAGGCTAGTGAAATCATCATCAATCATATAAGGCAAGTTAACAATCATCCTGATTTCAAAGTTAAAAGAATCAGGAGTGACAATGGAACTGAGTTCAAGAACTATGTCATGAGAGCATTTTGTGAAGAAAATGGGATCTTGCATGAGTTTTCAGCAGCAAGGACTCAACAACAGAATGGAGTAGTGGAAAGGAAGAACATATCACTTATTGAAGCTGCAAGGACAATGCTTGAAGAATCAAAATTACCAACATATTTCTGGACTAAAGCTGTAAATACTGCATGCTACACACGGAACATTTCTCTGATTAATCAAGCAAGATGCATGACTCCTTATCAATTGTTCAAGAACAAGAAGCCAACTCTAAACTTTCTTCATGTCTTTGGCTGTAAATGCTATATTCTGAGAAATCAAACTGATCAAAATGGGAAGTTTGATGCTAAAGCAGATGAAGGAATTTTTGTTGGATATGCTGTTGGTAAAGCATATAGAGTATACAATCTAAGAACTAACATTGTTGTGGAATCTATACATGTTGTGTTTGATGATAAAAAGATTGAAGGACTAAAAGATGGAGATTATCATGAGAGCCTCAAATTTGACAATTTGGAGATGGCTAGTGATGAAAGTGATTATGAAAGTGATCAAGAAACAGTGTCTAAGGATAATGCAGATAAATCCACTACCAATGAAGCACAAAACTCTACATCTGTCGAGTTGCATAATGTTTCATCTGTCGGGAGGCAATCTGTGTTATCCGTCAGAAGACAACCTGCCTCATCCGTCAATACTCAAAATTCACCATCCGTCGGGTTATGAAAAGGAGCAGGAAGTCAAGGTAGATCACCTATATAAAGTACCCCTTTCTCAAATCAAAGATCCACAAACTCAGGGGGATTTTCTAGCAATCAAAACTCAGTCACACATCAAGACAATCTTGAGGTCTCTTCATCTAGAGCTAATCTACCTCAACAAAGAAAATGGACAAAAGATCACCCCTTTGAACTTATTATTGGTGATGTTTCTTCTAGAGTTCAGACAAGGAGAGCAACTCAGGAAGAATGTCTATACAACAACTTCCTATCAAAGGAAGAACCAAAGAAGGTAGAAGAAGCTTTGTTAGATCCTGATTAGATTTTAGCTATGCAGGAGGAGCTAAACCAATTTGAAAGGAATAAAGTATGGAAGTTGGTACCCAAGCCTAAAGGAAAGAATCCAATAGACACCAAGTGGGTATTCAGATACAAGATGGATGAAAATGGCATAGTAGTCAGGAACAAAGCTAGATTGATTGCTAAAGGCTATTGCCAACAAGAAGGAATAGATTTCGATGAAACATTTGCTCCTGTTACAAGACTTGAAGCCATCAGAATCTTCTTAGCCTTTGAAAGCACTTTATGGACTGAAGCAAGCACCTAGAGCCTGGTATGACACTTTATCAAAGTTCCTTTTGGAAAATCACTTCACAAGAGGTACTGTAGATAAAACTTTATTTTTCAGAAATGTTAATGGCTCTAGCATAATTGTTCAAATTTATGTAGATGATATTATTTTTGGCTCTACAAATGAGAAACTTTGTAAAAAGTTTGCCAAATTGATGCAAAGTAAGTATGAAATGAGTATGATGGGAGAACTGACTTACTTTCTTGGTTTACAAGTTAAGCAAGTTAGTGATGGAATATTAATTGGTCAAACTAAATATATTTTTGATCTTTTAAAGAAGTTTGATCTATTGGATTGCACATCTGCAAAAACTCCCATGGCCACTGCAACTAAGCTTGAATTAAACACTACTGAAAAGTCTGTGGATATTTCAAGTTATAGAGGCATGGTTGGCTCACTTCTGTACTTAACAGCTAGTAGGCCAAATATAATGTTTGCTACATGTTTGTGTGCTAGATTTCAGGCTGATCCTAGAGAATCTCACTTGATAGCTATTAAGAGAATTTTCAGATATCTCAAGGGAACACCAAAACTTGGCATTTGGTACCCTAGAGATTCTGGTTTTGATCTAACTGGTTATTCAGATGCAGATTATGCAGGTTGTAGAATTGACAGAAAGAGCACAACAGGAACCTGTCAATTTCTAGGAAATAAGCTTGTGTCCTGGTTCAGTAAAAAGCAAAATTTAGTTTCTACTTCTACAGCTGAAGCTGAATATATTGGTGCTGGCAGTTGCTGTGCACAGATTTTATGGATGAAAAATCAATTGCTAGACTATGGTTTGCAAGTTGAAAGGATTCCTATTTTCTGTGATAACACAAGTGCAATTGCCATCACTGAAAATCCAGTGCAACATTCAAGGACAAAGCACATAGACATCAAGTACCATTTCATAAGGGAACATATGATGAGTGGTACTGTGGAATTATATTTTGTTCCAAGTGAGAAGCAACTTGCAGATATCTTTACCAAGCCATTGGATGAATCCACCTTTTCAAGGTTGGTAAGTGAGATAGGTATGCTTAAATACTCTTAATTTATCTGAGTTATTTTGCAAGTTGAAAAGTAGCCAGAAATTTAGCTGATTTTCAAGTCTTGGATGAAATTTTGGCTAAGTCAAAATTTGCATCTCGACGGATGACCCTTATCCATCGAGTTTAGTCATCCGTCGATATACTATTTTCCAATAAAAATCAATTACCTTTCTGGAATCTTTTAAAACTCGACGGATAACAGTTTATCCTCATCCGTCGAATTGTCTAAATCTCAGCCGTTAATTCCCTGAACATTATCCATCGAGTATACTTACAGTTTGTAAGCATTACACGACGGATAATGGGTGGAATTTTTTCAGTTTATTTTTAAACGACTATTTTAGGCAATTTCTATTGGTTAATTTACTCTTCTTTATTATTTTTATCCGTTATTTTTGAGATAGTATAAAAGCTTATTTCATTCCAATTACTTTCTTTTATCATTCTCAAATTCAACTGCTTTTAATTTCATTCTCTCTCAAGCAAATATTCTCTTTCTCTTCAAGCTTTCATTCTCTAACAATGGCACCTGTAGTAAAGATTATATCTCAAACAGGGTTCATTTATGAGAAGAACAACTTCACTGCTTTGGTCAATAAGGGTATTCAGCAATCAGAAGACTATCACAAGATGATGGACTTTATGAAGAACTGCAAGTTAAACTACGCCATGCTGGAATCACCCACAATTTTCTGTGAAGTTGTTGAAGAGATGTGGACCACTGCAATCTACAACTCTATTGACAAGACCATCACTCTAACCATCAAAGGTAAAGAATTATGTATCAATAGTGATGTGATAAAAGCATGTTTCAAAATTCCTGATAATAATGTGACTTCACCACACACTGACACTGATCTTATCAATATGCTTAATTCCATGCATTATGCACTTCCTACTTCTAAACTAAGTGATATTAGAAGAATGGGTCTTAGGAAGGAGTGGAGTTTCATGTGTGATGTAGTTACTAAGGTTTTCTCTGGAAAAATCAGTAATTTTGATTCTGTAAACATTTCAATGCTGAACATGCTATACATGCTAGTCACAGATAAATTTTACAATTTCAGTGACCTTGTCTTGATTGAGTTAGGTTTTAAACTAGGCGAGTTAGCTAAAAGAGGAAAGAATGTGTATTATGCTAGATTTTTCATGTTATTGGCTAACCATCTATGTCAAGAAATTGTGCTTGAGAATCCAAACAACAAACTGGCTTGTTGGGTTCAAGAGAGAAGACTCATTGCAGACTTGAACAGAGCCAACCATCACAGGGATGTGCCAATGTTCTACTTTCCTGTAATGCAGGCACCTCAGGTAAGCAAGGTAAGTTCATCCATCCCTTCAACTATTCCAACCTCCTCAATTTCTTTGAGTTCAGGAGTAGCTATGGAAACTGTGACAATGACCAAACAGTTGCCTACCAAAGCTGCCAAAACTACTGCAATATCTAAATCCAAATCAAAGAAAACCCCCTCTGGTATCTCTCAAAAGGTACCAGTTGAAAAATCCACCAAAGCCAAAGAGGGGAGTGTGAAGGAAGGTAATTTAGGTGAGGGAAGGGGTGAACATCAAAGAAACCCCAAGGATAAGGTTAGAGAGTTGAGTGAATCCCAGCCTAGCCACACTGTAGTTTCTCAACAAACTGCACTGTTTAAAAAGGACAAAAGCTCACTTCTAGCTGCATCCTCCCAAAAGGATGTAGTTATTGAACAAAGCTCTCAGCCAAGAGCACATGCCAAAAGGGTTAGGGACATAAGCTCACCCCAAACTTACACAAGAAAGAAGAAATCCAAAACCACTGGGGATGTACAGGGCACACACACAGTGCAAACTGGTGCTAAAGACACAGTCCCTGTACTTTCTCAAATTCAGTTTGATGTGGCTCCAATAAATGTGGAGTCACAGCCAAAATCTCTAATAATAGAAGCATCTGAAACACCATACTCACCAACAAACTCTCTGGAAGTGGATATGATAAACACTTCAATTCCTGATTCCCCTTCTTTAACTCTGTTGGGGAAGCCAAAATCTTATGCAAGTGAGCATCATCTTTTAGATAATTTGTTGGCTCACTTGCCAATTCTTTCAGATACTATTGTGACATCTGTGCCTCAAATAACTTCAATCAACACAGAGTCAACAATAGTTTCTCTTCCCACCTCATTCATTTCTACTCTCTCGATGGATATTGCTCATCCGTCGAGTAGTGATTGTATCCCGACGGATAAGCTTTACAGCAGTTATCCGTCGGATAGCATTACCACTCACTCGATGGATATCACTTATCCATCGAGTATCTCTGCACAACTTCAAACTTCAATTATTTCAAGTGCAGAAGATTTAGTGGTAGTACAGTCACTCTTAGGACTGAGAGAGGAGAGTGCATTGAGTGAGAGGCTGGGTTGCTCCCAGGCAAAAGGAGAGGAAAAGAATGAACATCAGCAATCCATTTATTCAGGATTGGCAAAAGTGAGTGAGAGGATTTCCACCTTAGTAGGTGAAGGTGAGGGTGTGAGGGTGGGGAGCCAGGGTGAGACCCTGATGCAACAAAAGAGAGATTTTGAGAGAAAAGCAGTTACAGGAGAAATAAGGGTGGATCCAGCCATTGCTAGCGAGTCAATGATTGTGGATGATGCTGAAAAGGAAAGACAATTTCAGCAACATTACAAAGCTGTAATTGATAACATTTCCTTGGATGCTGACACTTTTACTCATCCTATGTCAGCCTATCAATTGTTGGCTGCTCAGGGCAATGTGGAGGCAGAACAGACTTTGAACTTAGTACACACCTCAGAATCTCTTCAAAGAGATAAAGCTGCTGTCAATAGGATGCCTTCTCAAGCTGGTGAGCCATCTGAAGAATTTGAAGTAAATTCTAATGATGATGACTCTGTTTCTTTGGATGGAAGCATGAACTTAGGGGGAGGTGAAGGCCCAAGTTCTGTTTCAAGTTTACCTGAATGGGTATGGACAAAAGAATCTATATCAGGACAATTTGGTGTATCTTTGGTTAAGCAAGTGATGGCTATTTAAAAGGCCCTTCAGGAAACTTCAGATGTTGGTACCAAGGTTATTCTTCAAGCTCACTTAGACTCTCTACATCTCATGAAGATCCAGCAATTTAGACAGAATCTAAGTGTGGATGAACTAAAAAGGGATATAGCTGACTTGAAGACCTACAATTCTGAGAAGCTGGATTCAGTCATGCCATATGGTACCATGCAAGATCTATTACTAAGATTGAGGAGAGAATCAGATTCTGAAAAGAAGCTGGCCAAGCTGGAAGATAGAATTCAAGTTATTGAGAATTCAGTGGCTATCCTTCTTCAAAATCAACAGACTCAGTCAAATCTTCTCATGCAACTGGCTAAAGCACAAGGCCTAACTCCTCAACTTGATGATAACAAAAAGGGGGAGAGAGAATCAAGTAAGGGGGAGAAAGGACCAAGTGAGGGGGAGAAACTTCAAGTACAAATCAGCAAAGTAATTGTACCTTCAATTACTGTCTCCAAGCCAACAGTTGCAGATGGTATAGATCTGATTAAAGCAGCAGCAACAAATTTGGAAGTTGCTGAGAAAGGAAAGTTAAGTTTGATCAACTGGAATAAGATTGATGAGGAGATACAGAAAAAGTTTGAACTTGTCAAGGAGCCAGTTAAGTCAGCCATCCATCACTCTCAAGTCAAGCCAATCAGTGTGAATGAGATGAGCATGAATTATCTGGAAAAAGGACAATCTTCCTGCATCAAGTCTCCAAAGGCTGAAACAATTCTAAAACCAAGGGCAACTTATCCAAAATCATCTTTGAAGAACCCCTTGGACATTGTTTATGAGACACCCAAGCCTGATGAGAAGAAGCTTTTGTCAAGGTCAATTGTCTTCTATAAAGATCCAGTTGATTCAGCCTTAAAAAGGAGAATTGCTAAGATATTCTGAAATGGAAAGGAAATTTGTGTGGTAGCTGGACATCCACAATTTGCTCAAGCAAAAAGAGAAGAAAAAGCTAGATTGAAGCAAGAAAAGAAGCAAGCTGCTCTACATGCAAAGAAGACTAAACAAAAGAAAGAGCAGATTGCTATCTTGGCCAAACTACAGGCTGTGAATTCATCTCAACAAATTCCCTCTCAACCATCTGAAACTGCTAAATCAAAGAAGAAAATTGAAGATCAGAAGAAATCCCCAAGGAAGAAAGAATTGACTAGAAGAACAAAGAGGAAAATGGATATTGTTGACAAGGAATTGGAAGATCAATTTCCTAAGGAATCCACACCAGCTACAACTCAAGCATCAAAGCCCTCTGTGGTATTTGAAGACATAAGGGTGGTGGATCCCTACAGGAATATTCATGGTGAACCTATTGTGCCAAAGGATGAGCCAATAGAGTGGGATAATATACCAATTCCTGAGTTCAGCTTACCAATCCTTAGCAAGCCAAAAAGGACAAAGTCAAGGGCAGTCAAGAAAGTGAAGTTGTCACCTCTCAAATCCAAATCAGTAGTTAAAGCTCAACCCAAAGTCAACAGGGGAGACTACTTGTACTTGTGTGACATCAAAGAATTTTCAGATCTAAATCTTTATCTGGATGAACTGGATGAAGTGAGGGGAATTGATGCATCCAGGAACCTACGTGAAAGGTTAGTGTTCAAGTACAAAGAAGGAAGGGAGATTCAGTGGCCACTTCACAGGATTCTTCAAGAGAGCCAAGCTGTGCTGATTAAAGTTTATTCATCCTTCAAGAAAAACTTTGGATTCAATGTCACTGCAAGAAGACTAGTATTGAAGAAGAAACTGAGGAGTGTTAGAGCTAAAGATGCACTCCCAAAGACTCTAATCATCCCATACACAGGGATAAGAGTGCATCTAAGGTCTTACTGGCTGATGGAGTTCATGGATGACAAAGGTGTGAGAAGATTCTTCAGATTAGAAGACCAATTGAGTATCTCTAGCTATGAGACTCTCTTGGAAATGCAAGAAAAGCTAGATCTCTCAGAATCTGATGAACTGGAATTCCACAGGCAGCTCCAAAATCAGATTGAGGAAAATAACAGAAAGCTTGGAAGAAGATCCAGACCTTCAAGGAACTAGAAAAATCTGCACAGGCTAGAGGAGCATCTTGAAATAACTGTGAGCCAAACCTTGTACATTTTGATTAATTGAAGTACTTTCAGTTTTATCTACTTGTCTTTTAAAGATGTATGTTTAGGATGTTTTGTTATCATCAAGTATCTCTGAATTTATGGCTACAATTCCAGTAGACGTAAATTGGGGGAGATTGTTGTGCATATGTTGTGTACTTGATGATTTCATAAACAAAATATTTAAGTAGATTTTACTTAGTGAAATAATGTAGCACTCAACGGATAAGAATTATAGTCCCGACGGATAACTCATTATAGTCCCGACGGATGTTAACTTATTATCCATCGAGTGAGTAGCTTATATTATAATAAGTGTGTAGCACAGTTATGTATGCACCTTTGTATAGAATCTGTAGTGGCATATAAGTCATGTTGACTTTAACTAGATATGCAGAGTAGGTTGATTAATTGTACATAAATGATGTCTTGTAATTCTGTATAAGTGAAGTGAAGTCATATGCTTGATTTCTACCCGACGGATAACCTACAAAGCAACCGACGGATGATCAACAACCCGACGGATGATCAACAACCCGACGGATGATCATGTACTCAACTAATAAAGAATTCAAACAACAGTTGAACAGTGAAAGCTGAGCACAGCCGTCGAGATGTATACAAATCTACTGTAGAAGCCCATTAACCGGGTAATAGAGGACGAAAAGCAGCAAAGCTTTAGACTGGTAGTTTTTATAATTGTTCAGTCTTTTTGACTTTGTAATCTTGGTGATATATAAACCAAGAATGTAGAAAATAGAAAGTAAGAGTTGAGAAACACAAAAATAGAGAAATCTTTGTAAGAAGAATTATTAGCATTTCCCGTATTCTCAGCAATTCAATTTGTAAGCAGCTGTGAGTCCTCTTGATATATAATATATATCTCTGGTGGAATTGTTTAAATCCACCAGAAAGTTTTTAAAGACTCTTGTTTTTAATTACTTATGTTTTGATTCAATTAAGTTTCTATTCCGCATTGTGCTAATCAAAACACTTATATCTATATTCGAGTTAACATTTTTATTTCGAGAAAAAGGTTCAAGAATTCCATTCAACCCCCCTTCTGTAATTCTTGCTATATTGTTAAGGGACTAACAGGTATCCACATGAAAGCTGGTATGGAGGAGGCGTGTACAAACACCAAGAACAGACATGTTTTCCCCTCTCTCACTGTTAGGTCACACACACTATAGAGGGGGTGAATACAGTGTATATCACAATCAAATCGAACTTTAATAACTCAAGTAACAGAAGACAAACTTTATTCAAAACAATAAACTCTGGTACAGTATGGAACTGTTCTCTCTCAGTGATGAACAAATATCACGAGAGCTGCTAGGGTTACAATGAATAATCTTCTCAATTGTGATAACACTTATAGTGTAAACCCTATGTCTGCGTTTATATACTACACAGTTACAAGATAATCGCTAATTGATATGGAATATAATTCTACTTCCTAAAATATATCAATCAGATATCTTTTCTTCCAAGTATTCTATTCTTCATAGAATTCCATCTTCATGCATATCTATTCTTATGTTTATTTCGATCTTCTTTCCTTTAACCAGCTGCCTTCCTTATCTGAATGTCCTTCAGTATTTAAGTTCTGATATCCATCTTCTGATAATCTCCTGATAATATAAGTACTGATATCCTTAAGTCCTGACTTCCAGTAAGTACTGATTTATCCTGTTTAAGTAAGATCTGAAAACTAAACATAAATCACATTAGCCATGACATTATCAAATATATCTAACAATCTCCCCCAACTTGTAAATTAGTATAATATACAAGTTTAACAGATATTTGATGATGTCAAAAACATTAAGTATAAATGCATGAGAATTTGACTAGATAACTACAACTTACAGTCCTTAAAGTTTTACCAATCTTTATCTTCTGATAACAACTTCAGTCTGTATCTATATTAGAATTTAAGTAGTTGTAGATCTTGACTTGGCTTCATCTTCTGATCTCTCTGATGTCAGGAGTTGTTCTGAGATAGTTCTTCAACAAACATCTCTCAGCATATCTGAGTTCATCAATCATCCTTCTTTTAGCATCTTTAAGTTCTGCATTATCTTCACCAATTTGAAAGATTGCAGCCCTGAGATCATTAATTCTAGCTTTCCCTATGTCCTGATCCAGTCTGATCAAATATGCCTTGTCAGACTCAAGATTGAATTCCACAGCCCTGTAACCCAGAAATGTAGGTATAATCTTAGCAGAATTGGGCTTCATCTCAACAATATCACCTTTGTGATCTCTGTACTTTGGAAGATATGTGCTGTCAGACTTAACAGAATAAAGCTTTTTCTGTTTCTGAATTTGATTCTTCAAATAGTTTGCAGCACTTTCTGTTATTTTGTAATTCACTTGAAGTAAGAATAATACATGTTCCAGTTCTTCAAAATAATTCAGTGGAATGGCATTTTCCCTTATATGATAAACCCTACCATCTGTCATGAAGTACAACAAGATGTGTTCTTTCAAGTAGGTATGGTAAACCATTTGTACAGATTCTAGTTGATTCAATCTCTCAGGAGTTGCTCCAATACCTGGTTCACTTAAGGAAGTTGGATCATTGGTTGTGTTCTGTATTCTTCTTTCATCAGCACTTCCCAATCCAGTTTTATCTCTTGCTTCCTTTCCAGTAACCACTCTTGCTTCAAAACCACTTGCAGCAGTCTTCAAAGGTTGAGTCTGTTTGGCTTTAGTGAATCCTGGTAGGAGTATCTTTGAAGGTTTAACATGAGCAATGTCAGAGGTTTCCTTTAATTTATCTTCTGATATCAAGTTAACTTGAGCTATGTCAGAGGTTACTTGCTTCTTTGAGATATCAGAACTAACTATCTCTTGACTCTGAACAACTTGAGCCATGTCAGAGGTTGTCTTAGAAACTTTTCTTGAAGTCAGAGCAAGATCAGCATCTTCATCAGTAATTTCTTCATTCACAGGAGGCACATAAACCTTGATAGGTTCACCAACTTTCTCTTTGCCCTTGGACCTTGGATCTATCTGCAGTTGTGATTTAGCCATGGTTGCTTCAGGATTTGTCCTTTCTTTTATCACAATGCCTTTGAGT